>NW_023270377.1:65476158-65498186 GCF_011800145.1 Mirounga leonina
ATTTATTTATTTATTTATTTATTTATTTATTTATTTATTTATTTATTGTGGGGAGAGAGTGCTTCAGCAGGGGGAGGGGCGGAGAGAGAGGGAGAGAGAGATTCTTAAGGAGGTTCATAGCCAGCATGGAGCCTGATGTGGGGCTCGATCTCAGGACGCTGAAATCATGACCTGAGCAGAAATCAAGAGTCCAGCGCTTAACTGACTGAGCCACCCAGACACCCCCTAGCTGTTGTTTAATAGCTCCTCAATCTCTCCCCATTTAGTATCCAAAACTCAAAAGTACTAGGTAGTTAATATCATCTCCTGTGAGCTTTTACACAAGAAAGCTAGCTTTAGTAAACTTAAATGACAAAAATGAACGGCATTTTGATATATTCTTTTTAAAAATGATTTATCCATTCATCCTTTTTTTTTTTTAAGATTTTATTTATTTATTTGAGAGAGAGAGAGAGCACACAGAGGGATAGTGAGAGGGAGAAGCCGACTTCCCACTGAGCAGAGAGCCCGCTGCAAGACGGGATTCCAGGATCCTGAGATCATGACCTGAGCGGAAGGCAGAGGCTTAACTGACTGAGTCACCCAGGCGACCCCCATTCTTCACCCTTTCTTAAAGGATTCCAATATATACAGTTGATGTGGGAAACAAAGGCAGAAGGAAATGTAGATAAAATTAAATGTCCTTATAACCTGCAGCCAAATACTTGAGACAGGCAGAGTATAATGTTCCTCCAGAAAACTCTTAATGTTAATGCCTTGCTAGAGGGAAAAACAACTTTAACTTAACAATAGAAGGCCTCCAGTATCCTGGGAGTCTTCTTTAGCATATGAAAATCCTTTTTGGAACTTCCCTTATCTTTTTACTTCCCCCAACCCCAAAGTATATAATCGGTTGCTCCTCACAATCCTGGGGTAGGAGCTCTTTCTGCCCATGGGTCCTGTCCCTTTGCTTTAATAAAACCACCTTTTTGCACTGAAGAAATCTCAAGAATTCTTTCTTGGCCATCTGCTCCAGACCTCGCCAACATTCCAAAACACATCAATAATTACAACTTTTTTAGGGTATTATCAACTTTATGTCGACAATTTTGAAAACTTATATAAAATGATTAAATTAAGAATTTACATGAAAAGGATAAATATACTCAAGGAGAAATGAAGAAGCTTAAGATCTTTGGGCCACAGTGATCTCATAAGATAAGGCCAACTCAAGAGCCCCCAGGTCTCAGTTTCAAGGAAGCCCCCTAAGTGATATACCCTGCCTGTCTTTCTGTAACTGAATATGTTAGTGCCAAAGTCTTGCATTTAAGTTACTGACAAAAGTGAATATAGGTTACTTGTGGTAATAAAAATACATTATAAAATAAGTGATAATCTAAAACATCATGTTTAGGTACAAATAGGGCCATAAGATGATACTAAATCCAATTCTTACTTTTTCTTAGCCAAGATTTTACTTAAAAATGACTTGAATTATTGACTAGAAGTTTTCAGAAACATGCTTTGAGGAATAGCTGCTATTCAGCTCTAGTTAACAGTGATGATCAATTGAGTTTCTTATGTTTTAGCAAAAAATTAAAAAAGAAACTGATTTGTAAATGTAAGCACTTTTTTTAAATTCTGAGAGAATAAAGTAATTCAGAGCTTGGTAACTAGAGTCAATAAATTCAAAGCTTTCCATTTTAAAGTTACATTGTTTCCAGTTTCTTATGAAATTATGGTTATGAAATATAGTTATTTTCTTTTCTAAAACATGCTACTATAGGGGCACCTGGGTGACTCGGTCAGTTAAGCATCTGCCTTTGGCTCCTGTTGTGGTCCTGGGGTCCTGGGATTGAGCCTAGCGTGGGGCTCCTTGCTCAGTAGGGAGCCTACTTCTCCCTCTCCCTCTAGCCTTCCCCTGCTTGTGCTCTCCTGCTCTCTGTCAAATAAATAAAATCTTTAAAAAATAAAATAAAACATGCTACTATATAACAATCCTTTGTAGGAGTGTCTGTAAACTCCTTAATTGTTCAGATTCTATTCCTGCCTCAGCATTTAGTTAGCTATATGCCTTTTGAAAAGAATTATGACACCTTTAGTGTAGGATTGCCAGAAAAAATACAGGATGCCAGTTAAATTTGATTTTCAGATAAACAACAAAAAATTATTTTGCATAATTAAATATTGCATGGGACATACTTATGCCAAAAATTATTCACTGTTACCTGAAACTCAAATTTAACTTGGTATCCTGGTTTTTTTGCTTTTTTGTTTTTTGAGGAGATAAACCAATTTTATTGTCCATTACTATGTTATACAAACATCTAGAATAACAGATGGGTACAGAAGTAAATGAATAGTAAATAAGAGGGCAACGGAAATTTTTTAAGTTTGGATTATTTTCCAGGATGTTAGGCTGAAAACCATCTCAAAGCATGTGTGTGACTGATTTCAGAGTCGGTCTGTCCCTGGGCAAGGCCTGCCATACATTTAAGATGGTCAATGTCTTTGTGTGCTCTAAACTGGCTCTTGACAAAACTTTTGAGACCTATGAGAAAAGTAATGTATTCCTGGGGCTCCAGAGTTGTGCTGAGCTCCAATAACTCACCTGCAGAAGTGTTAATCCACCCCTCAGTCTGCCAAGAAATCCATCAGGTGGTCATATAAGGCTTAGGTCATGGAATTGGTGTTGAGTGTCCTTTCACGCAGACTCGCCAATGGACTGAAAGTTCATTTTCCTGATAGAGAAAATGTCACTTTTGTCCTCCTCTTCTAGCCCAACCTCATCTCCTGGGCTCCTCCTCCCCATCAAATGTTGGCAGGATGCTCTTGTGAATGTTGAAAGAGGCAGTGATCTTTTCTCTGGCAACTTTCTCCAATAATTCAGCTTCTGTCCCATTCACTTCCAGCTCCTAACCTCCAGACATCTTGGGAAGGGACTTAATGCTCTGTATCTTCTTTTCCTCTTTAATTTCATCATTCAGTAATTCAACAAAAGTTTTGTCCTCCTGGGTGTGCAGAGCGTCGCAGCTGCACCAGGCCCACGCACACACAGAATAGTCCAAAGGTCTGCATGCACTGTCGGGGCGTGGGGGTGTGTCTGGCACGGGGTCAAGCCCCAGCCAAGCCCAGCCTGAGCATCATGCAGCGCCGCAGAGGCAGCATCCCAGCTGCAGACAAGTGCAGGCGCGAAGGATGACCCAGGCTGTAGATTCTGACCCTCACTCCAGGGAAAGTCCTGCCCCTGGGCATCCTGTATTTTTATTTACTAAATCTGACAATCCTATTTTTTTTAAAGATTTATTTATTTACTTGAGAGCGAGAGATAGCGAGAGAGAGCACGAGTGGGGTGGGAGGGGTATAGGGAGAAGCAGGCTCCCCGCAGAGCAGGGAGCCTGATGTGGACTCCATCCCTGGGACCATAACCTGAGCCAAAGGCAGGCGCTTAATTACTGAACCACCCAGGCTCCCTGACAATCCTATTTATAAGTCTCTGTTTCCCAATAAATGTAATGGATGGTTCTTTCTCAGATTTAACATCATATAATTCCTCTCTGTGACAGACTCTTTTATACAGTACAATCATTTGCTACTTATTCATAATTCAAACTTTCCAACTCTAGAATATCAAAGCAATTTATTACTGTCTTATTGATGAAGAAACTAAAAGTTATGAAATTATTTTCCAAACTTTCCTTCAGATATGGGGATTATGAATTCCCACTAATAAAACTGTAACTGTAAAATGACTACCTTCACTGAATTGCCTTGACTTGGAAGTTTAACGACATGCTAATGCTGAAATAACTAGGTAACTTACTGGGTTTTTTGCTAGACTTTTACAGCCAATATCATTTGAAACACAGAACTCACAAATGGAAGGATTGTATTCCAAAACTACCATTAGCATGTTCTACCAACTCACTTTTTAAATTCCTCAACTTCCTCTAACATTATAAAAAAACAAAAAGTGAGATATTTCAGAAAGAATTGGAAGGAAGCTCTTGGGTGTTGAAATAGTGTTAGCAATAGCTCATCTTGTTCTACAGCATTGACAGATTGCAAAATTTATAACATGCATAAGAATCATGCCTGCAGCTATGAGGCAATACTTAATCCAAATCAAAATATATAGAAAGTAGACTCATACTTGCCTGACATAAAACTATGTTTTAGTAACATTCCAAATAAAAGGTCACTGACAGTCATAAATAGTTCCCATGCAGTCAGGGAATTCAGAGGTTAAAACTGATACGGTTGTATATCAATCCTTCGCACCCTCAGAAAGAACATCTTAATTCCATTTTCATGTTTTTATTCCAAAGATAACTATACATTATTTACTTAGTACATTCCCAGATCTCTGTATGAGAATATTTGTTCTTGACTCAAGTTATCCACCTTATTTATTACAACAGAAAACTGTAAATACAGATCTAGAAAATATATACTAACTGAATTTTTTATACAGTAGCTCCTATAAATACATAATCATACAAAAACACACCAAAGAAAATCACCTTATGCAAATAATCTTCTACCTAAGTATCTTATAATGTTTGATAAATGCTATATACCCAGAAGAAAATATTTTAGTCAACAGTGATCTGCATAGCTCCTTCTACTACCTTTTTTCTGGAGTACTTTTTTTTTTTTAAAGATTTTAGAGCACAAGCAGTGGGAGTGGCAGAGGGAATGTCAGAGGGAGAAGCAGGCCCCCTGCGGAGCAGGGAGCAGCGATGCAGGACTCCATTCCAGGACCCTGGGATCATGACCTGAGCCCAAGGCAGTCGCTTAACCTACTGAGCAACCCAGGCATCCCTGGATACCCTATTTTAAAATCAACCTTTGAGTACCTTTTTAATTCAGACTTAGACTTGTATGGTCAAAGCTGCCTGAGTACCCTCGATGTGCTAGACATTCTGTTCAGTCTGTTAATGAAATAAGTATTATTTTCTCCATTAACATATAAAAAGGACTCAAAGTTGATACACTCACATATATACAATCAGTTTATAATTCCACCCTTTTCTGTTTCCTATCACATTTTTCCACTTCTACCACAGTCACCAGTGCAAAATAGTTAAAATAGCCAATAATTAATGATCAAAAAATGAAAAAAACTATACCTGATATGTGCTAGATATAGTAATTTCTATTACTTTACCTGGACTTTTAGTAGTGTGCTCTTTCCATCATACCATCCATATTCCAAATACATAGTTTGTGAGTTATTTTCCTTGACTGGCTGCCTTTGATATTCCCAGGTAATTTTTTTTTTTTTTTTTTAATCTTGTAAGTAGAGGGAAATATAGAGTGTAATTAATTTAGGTCAAGGGTAGCTCACTCCAGAATGCATCTGAATTTCTGATCATCTTTAAATTTTTGTTTTTTGCCTTTCTGACCTTCATATTTCTTGGATGAAACTGGAAACATTCACAGTCTCAAAGTCTCCCCAAACTAAAGTAGGTCTTTTGGGACAAGGCAGGTTTAGGTAGCCAGTACCTTTGACCTAGGATTCAGAGATGGTAAAGGATATTCAGCATGATATTTATATAATAATAATTTTCTGTGGACTAACCCCTTGCAGCAAGGTAACTGTAATGTTACTAAAAATAATAAAACAGAAAAAAATAACTTTTGCTCCTCATTTTGCCACTTCACTAGTATTGAGTCCTCAGGCAAGTCATTGGCTTCAATTTGCAGAACTGTAAAATAGAGATATCTCTGCAAACTCTTAAAGGACTCAAACTAGACTCAGTGAAAAAAAGCACTTTCCAAGTTGTTACAACATGAAGTTTTGATATTAATAGTCCGTATATATAAATTCAATAGTTTTTAATGCAATGAACTTGATTACTCAAGTAATCAAGATGGAGACTGAGACTCATTATAGAGATAAGGAAATGAAGATTCAATAGTCGAATGACCTGACCATGGTCATCACAGGCACAAAAATCCAGAAGCTCCCAGCATGAAGCAGGAAGAGTTCTGCTTTACAGACTAGGCCTTAACCAAGACAAAAGTGGCTTCCATTCTTTAAGGGTTTCCATCACCCTTACTGGATGCTTATTTTGCCTTCACTGAATGCTTGTTCTTTCCCAGAAACAGTAACTCTTCTAATGTTACCCAGATAGGGAGTAGCCAAGCCAGGGATGTGAACCCAAGTCTGTCTGGCTCCAGAGCCTGAGCTCTTAACTGCTGTGGTACTTAGTTAACCACACACATGCTCAGCCTCTCAAGAGAAAAGGCAGAGGAGCTGGATGAGGAGCTCCTGGCAGAATGAAATATGCTGAGACTTGTTAGGTTTTATGTCTGGAAAGCCAGAGTCAGTGGCTGCCTCGGTCAAAGTTGTACATTTTGAGATACATGGAAATCAACAAGTATTTAAGGGCTTATGAAGCTCCTTAAGGGAGAAAAGTAGCTCCCATCTATAGTTACAATTCAATAGGCAATATTAAGATATAATTAAATTTATTTTTTTGTCCTTAGCCTATTTTTGTTTTTTAAGAAAAGGGAGAAAACATCCATATAAGAATGGTGTTTAAATTATAAATCACGGGGCACCTGAATGGCTCAGTCGTTAAGCGTCTGCCTTTGGCTCAGGTCATGATCCCAGGATCCTGGGATCCAGCCCCACATCAGGCTCCCTGCTCAGCTGCTTGTGATCCCTCTCTCGCTATGTCTCTCTCTGTCAAATAAATAAATAAAATCTTAAAAAAAAAATTCTAAATCACAAGGTTAATTTTAACAGAGCTGATACTTTTATTTTGAACTTTTAATTTCTTTTTCCATTTTTTAAATTCAATTAATTAACATATAATGTATTATTGGCTTCTGAGGTAGGGGTCAGTGATTCATCAATCTTATATAATATATCCAGTACTCATTACATCACGTGCCCTCCTTAATGTCCATCACCCAGCTACCCCATCCCCCACCGCCCTCCCTTCCAGCAACCCTCAGCCTGCTTCCTATGATTAAGAGTCTCATATGTTTTGTCTCCCTCTCTGATTTCGTCTTAGTTTATTTTTTCCTCTCTCCCCCTATGATCCTGTTTTGTTTCTTAAATTCCAAATATAAGTGAGATCATATGATAATTGTCTTTCAAACAGAGCTGATACTTTAACAACATAAAAGGGCTCACTGTTTTCCAATGAGTTAGACAATTACTGCTAATAACAGAATTATAGAATCTAGAAACAGAAATTCATTTTGACAAAAAGACATCTTAGAGAGGGAGTAAGAAAATGGATTTTAGAAAACTTGGTGTTGATATAGCAGAATCTGTAGCTTGGAATTTGGATGGGCACTGAAAACTCTGCCCTCCTGCCTGCCTATAGTACGAAATATTTTACATGTCTGCATGACCATGCATGTTTCCAGAGGCCTCACTTCTATCCTGGAATGTGTGCATGTTAATAAGAGTCTTTGCTTAGAAATATATGTGATATTATAGAAATATAGTGCCATTTATAAGAGCCATAGCATACTAAACTCAGGTATTTCTTCTTTTGATAATTAGGTTTGAAAAAATGTTTTATTTTATCTATTGGAAGAGAGGTAGGGATCCTACAAATGACTATTGATCAATTTTCTTTAGATTTTCACTTGATTGAGTCCCACAAAAATATTACTGATGAACCTAGTGGTCTGTCAGCCCCTCCAGGGCAGAGGCAGTGTCTTTGCCATCTTTGTTTCTCAAACTCAATGCTAGGTATTTCAGATATTCAATAAATACTCCTTTTATTCAAAATTTAATTCATAAATATATAATCTACTTGGAAATTCTATGCTAAGAAAATATACAGAGATTTTCTAAATTTTGAAAGATAAAATATAATAAAATTGACAAGAAATCATATTTATTTTGGTATTTTAATTTTTTAATTTTATTATTTTTAAATTTATTTTATTATTATTATTGATAATTATTATTTTTATTATTTATTTTTATTATTATTTTATTTCGGTACTTACAGTCTCTAGAATGCTTGCATATTAATGACCCTCCAAAAGATAAATGATATAACATGATAATATAATTATAATTCCAAACATAAGGCCATGAAAAGCACAATTTGCACTTTATTCTATAAATAGTACTATTCTTATTTTCTTTAAACTCTGATACAAGTAAATGTTAAACTTCATAGAAGAAAAATGGATTTACTGATATTTTGGAAATGGTATAGCCAAATATGACCTCTTCTGTTTACTAGTATAAAAAAACCTATAAAAAATATAACATTCTCCACACGCAAGTACCCTCCAAAACCATACGTGTGGTCCACAATACTTAAATAGGAAATATGTATTAAACACTTAAAAATATAATCATTATATTACCATTTCATTTGAGTATGTTACTTATTCCACATACTATAAATTCTATGAGCATTCTTTACAAATAAAAATGGCTATGATTACCATGGTTATTAAAAACTACATAAACAATACAACCTTCAGTTATTGTATATGCTTTTAATTTTTTTTTAAGTAAGCTCTACACCCAATGTGGGGCTTGAAATCATGACCTTGAGATCAAGAGTTGCATGCTCCATGGACTGAGCCAGCCAGGTGCCCCTGTTTTGCTTTTTTTTTTTTTAAGATTTTATTTATTTATTTGACACAGAGAGAGAGAGACAGCTAGAGAGCGAACACAAGCAGAGAGAGTAGGAGAGGGAGAAGCAGGCTTCCCACCAAGCAGGGAGTCTGATGCGGGGTTGCATTCCAGGACTCTGGGATGATGACCTGAGCCAAAGGCAGACACTTAACGACTAAGCCACCCAGGCGCCCCCCTGTTTTGCTTTTAAATAAATGTAATTAACAATTGCTCCAGAAGTAATTTCAATGGACAAAACTAATCTGTAAGTTTTACATACATTAGACATTAGACAAATACACAATCATTTAAAAATTTAATCATTTTTCACAAATTCCTGCAAATATATTTCTGTCTTCAGAGCAGAGTGCCCCCCACTTGTGCTCTCTCTTTCAAATAAATAAATAAAATCTTAAACATTATATATATATATAGAATTTATTTTCACCTTTGAAACAATTACTGGGCAGTTTGAAAATGAAAGGCATTAAAATAAGATGATAAATAAGAAGGAAAAGCAGTTATGCCAATGGTAAAGACAGAGACAGTGGTGATAAGTAGAAAACCTGTCAAAGATTCCTGGCTGCCAGAGGAAAAAAAAGATTTGGGTACTTTAGGATAAAGCTCTCTCATGGAGTATTTCTATGGAAGACACTGACTTCTAACAGCACTATGTTTTAAGTCAGTAGGAGTATTCTAAATTATAAGAACATGATAAGAAGATAAAATGATAATAAACTATAATGTATATATTCCAGACTTGGGAATAAAGCCATGAGCCTGACTTTTAGCTCTCTGTTGTCATCAATAAACTCTCATAAAGACCTTAATAATAGGGGCGCCTGGGTGGCTCAGTCGTTAAGCGTCTGCCTTTGGCTCAGGTCATGATCCCAGGGTTCTGGGATCCAGCCCCGCATCGGGCTCCCTGCTCTGCGGGAAGCCTGCTTCTCCCTCTTCTACTCCCCCTGCTTGTGTTCCCTCTCTCGCTGTGTCTCTCTCTGTCAAATAAATAAATAAAATCTTAAAAAAAAGACAATAATAATAAAGACATGCTTGCCTGAGATTAAGGGGCTTCTATGAGATACAAAGTCTGAAGAGGTTCATTAAAATTGAATACTACCTTCCAACATCTCTGATCTTGCTATATAAAACCTCACATACACGCACACACATACACAATCTAGCAAGACGTAAAATAAGCACTTTCTTTAGGCTATACTATGCTAAAGTGAAGTGCACACGAAGATATTTATCACCTCTGAAGTATGATTTTTTTTTAAAGATTTTATTTATTTGACAGAGAGAGACACAGCAAGAGAGGGAACACAAGCAGGGGGAGTGGGAGAGGGAGAAGCAGGCTTGCCGTGGAGCAGGGAGCCCGATGCGGGGCTGGATCCCAGGACCCTGGGATCATGACCTGAGCCGAAGGCAGACGCTTAACGACTGAGCCACCCAGGCGCCCCTGATTTTTGTTTTAAATAAATCTATTCAGTGGCACGTATACTCGAATATTTAAACATACTTAAATATTAAAAAGTTTTTCATTGTCCCAAATAGTTTACAAAATATTTAGACAAACTCCAATTCTATTTCTCCAATAATATTTGCATTGCCCACTTTATACAGTGTTTGCTTTTTATATGAGCACATACATATTTATTAAGTATGTAAACCTTTCTCCATTTCAATACTCTCCAAGCAGAAATCTGAAACCTAAACTATCATTCAAAGAGATATATAGCTAAATGGATCTTCTTTCTACCTGGTGATTTCGAAACTAACCCCATCAGGTAGCTAACCATGTGGACAATAAGTCTCTCCCAAAAGGGACAAACTCACCATCTGTTCCATTTAAAATGGTCTAACAGTTATTTTAAATTGAAAACACCTGTCCTGATTTAAGTTTCCACTTGCCTCTTAAAATTTCACTGAGGAATGGAGTCTTAAAGGATTTCTTCACTCCTTTATTCATTCCACAGATAGCTGCAAAGAGTGTTCAGTGTTCTGGGCAATCCTTTCAGGTTGCAAAGGATGAGACATGGACCCTTAAGTTCACCCCCACTACACACCCTGTTATTGTGTAACTGAAAACTGAAAATATCATGGGGCCCAAGCCCCACCTAACAGAATTTACTGGGGCTAAGAAAGGGAAGGGCTAATTCTACCCATGTAGTCAGGAGGTCTTTCAGAAGAGAAAATACCTAAGTACACGCATTAAAAATGGTTGGATGGAATGAAGGGAGGGAGATTTCCAGAGAGAAATTTACCAAAATCTTGGAAACTTGGGTAATTTTTCAACAGTTGAGCATAACCAGAGGAAAGGATTGGGAGGAGATGGTTTATAGCAACTGTGATTACTGTTTTGCTAATGAACTATGTATGTAACTAGCAGACTCTAGGGAGCGTAGGTTAGTACCATATGAAAAGAACATCAGGTCTAGCCTATTAGTGATTCGGAAAGTTGTCAACCATGATTATACCTAAGGAAGGCTAAGTAATGCCTGGAATGCCTCCAGGATACTTCAGTCCTGTGCCCTTCCATCTTAATACTCAATTCCACCATTGCAGCCGCTAGGAAAGAGAGCATAGAGTCAAGCACTGGCCCTTCAGTGATTCCACCAGGAAATGAAACGTTTCATGTCTGTTCACATTTACTTCCTAAAACAAATTACATCGCTCTACCTAATTTCAGTGGGGCGGAGAGTGTAATCCTACCTACGCCTAAAACTAGGAGGACAGGAAAAATTGGTGATCACTGAAACGTTATGAAAATGTTTGATGTTTCAGGTTAGACTAATGGAGTCAATATTTATTAGCATGTCATAAATTAAGATCGAAACTAATTAAAGTTTAATTTTGATTTCTGTGATCGAAAGTCAATAGACTAGTTTCACTGTTACTCAATGCTTGCATTACTGTCTGTGCAAGCAACTGTAAAAGTTAGTCATTTAGAGGCATGATTAATTCATGAAATTGTTTAACCTTAGAGACTAAAAGCCAGACATATTTAATTTAATTGATTAATATTTAAATCAGGTAAAATATTAAAATGCAACTTTTTCTGATTCGGTTTCATTATCTAAATAAGCTACTTTCCCCCCCTTTTCCTATGTAAAGATACATTGAAAGGAATTATGCACAGAAAGGAATACATAGTAATGAGTGCCCGTAACAGACAAATGGCATATTGCTAGGTATTTAGTATGTTAGTTTCAGCAATCTTTTTGATTGCTACAATGCTTAGATACTAAGGAGCATTTAGTCAAGACTTAGTTTTACATATCAGTTTAATTTTTACCATCTGTCAAACATTATCCTATCACTGGGGTGAAGTGGCCAACACAGATTTGTTACGTGATGCTAATATCACAAGAGGCCTCCTTTACCATGCTTTCACCTAGTCTCTGCAATAGTTCATTGAAATATTTTTATTCTTAAACTGTAGCCTAAGGTTAATTTCTTAATTTCACGTTATTTTTCTGAAAGCAAGCCTTTGGGCCCATCAAAAATGGCTTGCACCTTACAATTGGCATTTATAATATACAAGATATGCAAATATACCTATTTCTCAGGTGTAAAGAACCATCTACAGAGCAGGCGCATGGGAACTAAAATGTACAAACAAGCACGCAGCTGCATCTGTGATTCTTTCATTCCTGTAAAATTTCCAAGAGGTGAATAAAATCGATCATTTGTTCTTAGTTAATAGATTATCATCAGACATTATTTTCCAGTCCTCACGTCACAGCTGTTATATGCTTAAAAAGAAAGAAAGAAATACGCCTCTGAAGACAGGGCAAGCTTAAACCTGCCACCGATTAGAAAAATCAGTGTCACAGGTGCGCTTTTAAACGAATAGCAACCTCAGAGGTCAAGTTGGGGGGGGGGGGGGAAGAAACAAACCGCCCTGGATGGGGAAGGTCGTACCACAGGGAGAGCGAGCTGCAGGCCCCGTTGGGCGAGTTTCTCTCCGCACTTCCGCGGCAGCCCAGGTCCTCGCCTCCGGTCCTCGCAGGGCAGGTACCCTCCCTTCCTCCCCACCTGTTCGGCTCCCGCGCGCCGGGCTTCCTGAAGCGACGCCCTAGCGATGGGAATGGGAACGCTCTGCACGGGAGTTTCCTTTCCGTTGCGCTCCCCCAGCCGAACCCCAAAGACCCGAAGTCGGGTGGGAGGGAAATTCCTACCCGGTTCTCGCCCACCCCCGCCCGTTTTTGTCTCCGGCTCACTGCCTCTCTCGCTCCGATGCCACCGAGCCTCGTCACCACTTCTGGGTGGCCGACCGGCGGAGGTGGCGGCGAGCTCCGGAGCTCCGGGCAGAGAAATGGGGCAGTGTGAGTGAGCCGGCTAGGGGAAGGCCCCGCGGCGCCCGGTGAGGGCCAGCCACCCCGCCCGCAAGGCAGGGGGAGGCGCTGCCTCGGCCCGGCCCGCGCGGGGCTGAGGCTGGGAGAGGCTGCCGCGCTCTACGCCTTCAAGCCCCGGCTTGAGAGACCAACTACGAGCGCGCGGTCCGGGGAGGGAAGAGTGGGAGAGGAAGCCGCGGGAAAGGACAGGCGAGCCAGTCTCCTTCTGAAAAGAAAGTAGGAGCCCTGGGTGGGAAAAGAGGAATTAGCCCTCCCAACTTTTCTTCGCGAAAAGTTTCCCCAGGGCGTTTTGTTTGTGCAAACTCGGCCAGGGGAGCCCGGAGACGCGCTGCCGGAGTGGCGGCGGTGCCTGTGAGCCTCGCTTCTCGCCCTTCTCCTCCTCCTTCCAGCCTGGGCAGCTCCTCTCCCGCCCCAAGAGGCGCCAAATGGCTACCCAGTAAGCCCCACGGGGCGGGGGCTGCAGCGCCGCCTTCCGCCGCCGCAGTAGCGGGCGGCCACTAGGACCTGAGGCGGGGGGGCCCCGCGGGCTGGGAGCCTTGGCCCGCAGGTGGGAGCGCACCCGGAGGCCGACCGGCCCGGGGCTGGGGGGCTCGGGCGGGCTCTTGACGCGCGGCCCGCCCCGCTCAGGCCTCCGGTAGCGCGCGTCCCGCCCTGACCAGCCGGCCTCTCCCACTTTAGTAGTGACACGCCGCCTCGGAACTGGAGTCCGCGCCGCGCCCCGCAGGGCGATGGACAGCCGAACCCCGCGCTCGCAGGACGCCCTGGCGGCGCCCACGCCTCCCGCCGCCCCAACCGGGTAAGCCTAGAGCGCCGCGCCGAAGTTCTCCCGGGAGGGCGAGGGCAGCAAGGCCGCCGCAGCGCGTTTACCTGACTGGCAACTCGCTGCCCTGCCAGCTGCCTGACTCACTGGCGGCGGGATGGGCAGCCGAGGAGGCTGCTTCCTCCCGGCCTCCTTGGAGGGCGCGCGGGGGCGAAGGGATATGGTAGTTTTGCTTGCTTTTCTGCTGGGGCTGCTCTGAGTTGCCGAAGGGCAGCTGAATGCTAGGAATTGGGTGAGAAGTCCTGGAGCAAAAATTGTAACAAAGAGCCCCTTGTTTGGTGCTCTGGAAGAGCGGCGGACGATACCTGTATGGGAGCCCTTGGGAAGGGGGAAGAAAGTTTCTTTGGCTGAGGGCTGAGGCCCGGGCAGGTGAGCAGTGTCAAAGTGACTGTAAGGAAGGGGCTTTCTGCGAGCGGTGGAGGGCCGCGGGAGGGCGTACCAGCTGTCAGCCCGCATGACAGTTCCGGGACCCGGCAGGGTGAGCGCCTCTGATTGGGGGTGTGCGTGCCTGTGGCCAATTGCTGGTGCCAGAGCGTAGCGCAAAGTCAGACTGCAAACAGCCATACTTTCTTTGAGTCCTCACGTGTTTGAAGAGAGACTGGAGGGGAAGGGGCTGTCACATGGTGAGTTAATATTCAATGAAGCATGTCTTCCTGCCAGATATGCTAATAATCACCTTGCTAAGCGTTTGGGTAAACAGTAATGAGAACAGGTAGTTCTGCAAGAGATGGGGAGAACCTGAAAATAACCTTCGTCTTGGTAAACAGTGAAGGCTGTTTGGGCGCTCTTTGAGCTTCTGAAGTGGGAACCGCTTTGATGTAGTGTAACTTTTCCTACATATGTTCCCCCAACTCAGTTTCTTTTGTGATAGTTAATCTGAAGGCTCTAATGCCCTAAAGAGAACACAAATATTCCAGAAAAGAAACGTTAAGGAAAAATCGACTTTGTAACTAATGAATGAGAGTTGTGCAGTTTCCCTGACGGAAGAGTAGAGAAGTCATTTTTCCCTGGAACATGACAAGCGTTTCCTTAGAAGCAAGTCACAGCATGTTTATTCATCAGAGACCATGCGAACATTGGCAGTTGTCTAGAGGAAACATGGAAAAGTCTCAAAGCAACATGACTAATATAAAAGATATTTAGCATAATGCTTACGTAGAGGAAACATGTAGTGTATGAATTCTTTCATTTGTTCGAATTGTCTTCTCCCCTCTGCAAATAGCCCTGTTGCTGTTGACTTCCGTTCCTATTTTCCCAGTGTTTTCATTGTTCAGTATTATATATTCTTCCATTTATTCTCGCATCAGGATGTGTGAGTAAAGAAATGTATTGGTAGAAAGATCTTAATCATCAAAGCATGGGCCTCTAAATGGAACAGCCGAGATACGTAAATGGAAGATGAAACTTTCAGGAATACAGAAATGTATTTGGGTGCCACAAAATAAGATAGTATTAAACCGGTGGATTTGAAAATGTATTAAGTTAAGGGACAATTAAAAAACGACAGCATATGCATATACACGAAATATACTTACTAAGTGTTCAGAAATCAATACTTTTGAGTAAAATAGGTGAGATCCGATGGCTTTGGGATGAAGGAGTGGAAAGAGCTATCTAATGATAAGCACGACTTCAGATTTCACTTTTGAGAATTTAAAGCTTAAGCGGATACATTCTTGAAAATGTACAAAACTACTTTATCTAATTCTTCAACTATGAAGAAAATACTTTTAAGGAATTTGACCCTCTCTCCAAATTTAAGGTGGGACATCTGCAAAAATGCTTCAACATCCTATCTAGAGTAACACCCTGGCTGTATCATTTTACCTTACATTCTATTTAGAGAAGTGATCAATATCTGCAAAGTATAAACATAAAAAAAATGTCATCTTTCACTTTTCTATCTTGTCCCTTGGCATATCCCAAGTGCCTGTTATATTTGTTGAATATTCAGTACAGTATTGTTTTTGTTCTTTTTCTCAATCCCAAAACGTTAAACATGATTGGATTGTGGGGAAAGAAGTATCCTAGATATGGGTTTATGGGAGGTGGCAGGGAGCAATCTCAAAGTGTTACAATAAATTATTGGGTTTGGGAAGTAAATTCCTTACTATAAAACTAATTAAACCAGGACTCATCACCCTAATAACCTATGAGGCCTAGTTTAGTCCTCCTTGGATATTCCTGCTGTAAGGAATCCCTCTGTAATTTTCCAAGTTTTACATTGTTGTAACAGGTCATTTTAAAGAAATCTAGTGCAACTCTACATTTTACAAATGAGAATCTGAAGCCTGGAGACACTGAGTGACTTTGTTGAAGTCCCAGAACAAATGAGTGGCAAAACCTGAAGGAAAACCCAGGACTTTGGTTGCCTAGTTCATTGCATTTTTTTTTTTTTAATCTTTAACTGACCACTGTAAGATACATATAAATTTCAAAGAGTCAGTTTGGGTACATTATCTTTAGAACTCCTACTGCTTGTGTTTTTTACTTGCCCTGAACAGATAGGCCCCCTTTGTTTTTTAATTTATTGAAATTTAAATGTCAAAACTAAATGTAGTTAACCTTGCTTTGAGGGACCTTAATGTTTTGATCCTGAAACAAATTTTCAGGAATGGACCGGGGTAAAAAACCTACTTTATAATTTTGCAGCTTTGGAGCTATGGAGTTCATTGCAGGCACAGAAAAAATTAAATGATTTAGCAGCTACTTTTTTAAGCTATTATTTGGATGCACTGCTGGCTCTAAAGTTTTACTGATTGTATAAACTGAATTCTTGTTAGCTAACATTGATTACTTAGAAGTTGACTATCTTAGCTGAGGTTGCAACATGAGAATTACCTAGGGATCTTTAAAACTAACACCCATGGTCTCACACCTGCTACCCATTCTGATTTTATTTGGCCTATGCTGGGACAAGCTGTGGAGAGGTTTTAAATGCTGCTTCAGTGATTGTAGTGTGCTATCAGATCTGAGAACCATTGATTAAGTGTCAACATCTGAGATGGAGGTGAAGCCATAAATGGAATAGGGGTTGCTATTAATAATTTTTAGGCAACTCAGGATCCTCACTTCCAGCTTTAGTTTGCTTCTTTAAAGATTCCATTTAGGTGCTTTATAGTAATATTTTAAAAAAAATTGCTACTCCTTTCTGAGGAAGTATATTAACACCACTTTGCACTTGTGGAAACCGAGGCTCTGAGAGCTAAACTAACAAACTCAGAGCCACACAACTTTAAGTGATGAAAGAGTAACAAAAACAAGATCTGATCCCCATTCCTGTGCTCTTCCTCGGTAGGCATGTTGGCACCCAATGTTTGCCACTATGGATTACTCTGAATGGCCAAAGTATTTTTATTTAGAGTGGCTTTATAAATGTCTTGCCCTCTTTTAAAAATCATGTTTATATGTTTAAAAACTCCTACAGGGCGCCTGGGTGGCTCAGTTGGTTAAGCGACTGCCTTCAGCTCAGGTCATGATCCTGGAGTCCCGGGATCGAGTCCCGCATCGGGCTCCCTGCTCGGCAGGGAGTCTGCTTCTCCCTCTGACCCTCCTCCCTCTCATGCTCTCTGTCTCTCATTCTCTTTGTCTCAAATAAATAAATAAAAAATCTTAAAAAAAAAAACTCCTACAAATTCTAATGCATATGAAAAACCCCAATGCCTAGGATTTAAAAGGAACTTAAATGTTTGGTTTATGTTTTCAAAATATTGAACATTTTCATGTGTTCGGGATGATATAACACATAGTTAACTGACAGCCTTCTTTTGTCATATGACAAACTACTTATTTTTGCTATTAGGTGGCTGTTAAATTTATAGTATACTTTCAAATTAGGAATTTTTGATTACCAAATAAAAAAAATGAAATTAAGGTAATATTATAACTTTTTGTCCAAAGTCTAATTTCCTCTAAATGTGTTAGAGGATATTGAATAATTTTATGACCTTATTGCAGTATTGAAATGCCAGGTGTATTTATATAATACACGCTTCATGTTATTGAGACAACTGCTTTCATTTAATTAGTCAAAACTTGTGAGCCCTTACGTTATATAAACACGTTTTCTAATCACTAGGAGATTGGCTGCTGATGTTAAGAGCTTTACCAAAGAAACTCTCTTAAGTCTGCAGGAAGAGAACATGATGTTAGTATAGAAATGGTACTTTCATGTTAGCTTTAAAACATTATGTTTATGCTTCAAGCTTAATATATAATAGCTTAACTCTCTGATCAGCAAACTATGGCCAAGCAAAGTAAGTCCAGAAGGCTGAAATTCACCTATTTGGTTTTAATTGTAACTTGTTGTTGTTGGTAAAATGCATATAACAAGATTTATCGTAAACATTTTTAAGTGTACAGTCTAGTGGTACATTCATATTGTTGTACAGCCATTGCCACCGTCCGTTTCCAGAACTCTTTTTTCATCATGTAGAACTGAAACTTCATACCCGTTAAACATAGCTCCCCCTTTCCTCTCCCCCCATCCCCTGGCAGCCATCATTCTACTTTCTGTCTCTGTGATTTTGACCACTCTAGGTAGCTTGTATAAGTGGAATCAAACAGTCTCTATTTTTTTTGTGTGTGTGATTGGCTTATTTCACTTAGCATAGTGTTCTCAAAGTTCATATTGTAGCATATATCATAATTTCTTTTTTAGGGCTGAATAATATTCTACATTGTGCTTATCTGTGGATGGACACTGGGTTGCTTCCTTATTTTAGCTATTGTGAATAATGCTGCTAGGAACATGGGTATACAGATATCTTTTTAAGACCCTTTCAGTTCTTTTGAAGTAGAATTGCTGGATCAAATGGTAATTCTATTTCTAATTTTTTGAGGGCAACCATACTCTTTTCATACAACCATACAACTCTTGGTTGTACTATTTTAACATTCCAACAACAGCGCACAAGGGTTGCCAACCCTTATTGGTTCCTGTTGGTTATTTTTTATTTTTTTAAAGATTTTATTTATTTATTTGACAGAGACACAGCGAGAGAGGGAACACAAGCAGGGGGAGTGGGAGAGGGAGAAGCAGACTCCCCGCCGAGCAGGGAGCCCGATGCGGGGCTCGATCCCAGGACCCTGGGATCATGACCAGAGCCGAAGGCAGACGCTTAACGACTGAGCCACTCAGGCGCCCCATGTTTGTTATTTTTTTAAAATAGTAGCCATCCTAATGAGTGTGAGGTGGTATCTCATTGTAGTTTTGACTTGCATTTTCCTAGTGATTACTGATATTGAGCATCATTTCATGTCCTTATTGTTTATTTGCATATCTTCTTTTGAGAAATGTCTAAGTTCTTTGCCTATTTTTTAGTTGGGTTTGCTTTTTTGGTTGAATTTTAGGAGTTTTGTATATATTCTAGATATTATTCTCTTATCCTGTTTCTGTAGAGTTTTACTGGCACACAGCCATACCCGCTCATTTGCCTATTGTCTATGACTGTTTTCTCATTATAGCTGAATGGTCCAGACAGAGATCATATGGCCTGCAAAGCTAAAAATATTTACCTTGGCCATATATAAAGTTTGCTGACCCTCCTGGCCTAACTTATGAAATCGATAAATGAAGTAGTGATTATTATTTAATTCAAGTTTATTTACTGGCAGGATGACTTTTAAGTATTAAACTTAGATATAAATTGGAACAAAATGATTAATGATTAATGTTCTGTTTGCATATAACAAAATTTATAGTAAGAGATTTTGCAGAGTGGTGATTAGTGATTTTTTTTTTTTAAAGATTTTATTTATTTATTTGAGAGAGAGAATGAGAGAGAGAGCACATGAGAGGGGGGAGGGTCAGAGGGAGAAGCAGACTCCCTTCCGAGCAGGGAGCCCGATGCGGGACTCGATCCAGGGACTCCAGGATCATGACCTGAGCCGAAGGCAGTTGCTTAACCAACTGAGCCACCCAGGCGCCCGATTTTTTTTTTTTTTTTTTTTAAGTGAAGACAGGCGTGGTCCCTTGGCAAGCATTGCAGAATTTTAACGTATGATATTGGAATATATTTTATTTATTTATTTTTATTTTTATTTTTTAAATAATTTATTTGAGAGAGAGAATGAGAGAGCACATGAGAAGGGGGAGGGTCAGAGGGAGAAGCAGACTCCCTGCTGGGCAGGGAGTCCGATGCAGGACTTGATCCTGGGATTCCAGGATCATGACCTGAGCCGAAGACAGTCGCTTAACCAACTGAGCCACCCAGGCGCCCTGGAATATATTTTAAAGAGAAGTTCTAAACTTCTGTGCTGGAGATACTTTCATGAAAAATGACTACTACATAATTAAGATGTTTAGGAACAAAGCTGAAAGAGTTCCTATCTAGGTCTTTGAGTTTATACCTACTTTATGAGTTAAGTCAGACTGCCTCTATAATTTCTAGCAAGTGTTTTTGTTTGTTGTTAAAGATATTTCATATCTGTAAGCTTTTAGTGTTCTAACATTTGTATGATAGTTGTTGTAAGGCTTTTTTTTTTTTTAATGACTGCTTTGCTAAATTTTTCCCCCATCTGTTATAGTAAAAATAAACTAAAAGTATGGGAGAAAGAAGTTTCCCAGGACTATTTATAAAGGGCCAAATGTCTTCAGTTTTGCATACAAACTTCCATATCTGAGGAATGAATCCCTTGGAAAAGCTTCTTAAAGACTGACTAGTCTTAAGAAAAAATAGTGGAGTGAGTGCGGGTAATTTATTATTATTTTAATATAGTTTAAGTTCACAATGTTGTTTATAAATGTAAATAAGTTAAAACTACTTAATGGCTTTACACATAAGCAAAGCTGTAGAGTTGAAATGTGGAGTAATTTGACAAAGTACTTTAATTGGGATGGTCACTCAGGATTAAGACAGCAAAGAATGCCAAGGCAGGAGAAAAAGTCTATTAAGCTCAACTCCTAGAATGCTGAAAACTTGGTACTATTTGTAAGTTTTAATACATTTTAAATCGTGATAAATCCTTACGAAGGTCAGAATTTCCAGGTTTCATTGGCAATAAATTAAGGTATTTGGGTTTCCAATATGTGTTGTGCCCTATGTTGGGCAATAACCTGATTATATCCGTGCTTTTTCATGCTATATAACTCTGGGATATTGCTCAGGAACAGGCCTTCAGAAATTGTGTGGGAGGAGAGCACATATACTACTGAACCAGGTGGGTTTCTTAACTGCCCACTCTTTAGAGAAAAAATAGAGCCCCATTAAGGCTTTCAGGCTTGTGGTTATGAGGTGGTGACACTGCAGATGCTAGGGAAACAGGGAGAATTGCTTCAGAATCCCTCCTTTTAATTCTCCCTGGTTACTCTTGTTCTCTCCCTGTTAGAAACACTCTGCGCATTGAAATGAGAGCTTTAGAGATAATGTAAACAATTATACATAAAGTACTGTAGTCCTCCTCCCCCTCCTTTATCCATGGGGGATATGTTCCATATGTTCCAGCCCCCAGTGGATGCCTGAAACTGGGGACAGTACCGAACCCTATATATACACACCGTTTTTTCCCCCTACGCATACACACCTGTGATAAAGTTTAATTTACAAGGTGGGCACAGTAAGAGATTAACCACAGAACTAATCATAAAATAGAACAGTCATAACAGTTATATGTCGCGGGCACTTTTGGGCAACAGGTTGGAGCAATGGAATGTAGAGCGGGTCCACAGAGACCACTTGGCTGAACACAGACAGGCCCTTCAGGGGACCCACCTCAAAACAGCCACAGGCCCTAACTTACCAATGGGCTACTTACAACCTGGCACAGTTACCAGAAAGGGAGAATTCCGTACATCCCCAAACTTCCTCACTTTCCCTCTTTAAAAGCTGCCCCTACCCCTGGCCTTCTTGCAGTCAGTCTCTCCCTGGCTGTCCTGCCCGAGGCTCGCTTGTTGCTCTTCAGTAAACTCTCTCCTTTGTTCTGCCTCAGGTGAATTCTTTCACGCGCCCAGCCACTGGCTTCCACTTGATCCTCGCCTCACATTTGGGGGCCCCCATCCGATGGGGAGAGACACCACATTATATAATATGTAATAAAAGCTATGTGAATATGGTTGGTCTCTCTCACTCACTCCCGCATGTGCTCATGCATGCTCTCTTTATCCCCCCCACCCCCCAAAATACGGGACTGTACTCACCCTTCCAGAGATGACGTGGATGAGAGAACGCCTCCCTGAGGAGATGAAGCGAGGTGGGTGACGCAGGCCCTGTGACGCAGGCCCTGTGACGCAGGCCCTGTGACGCAGGCCCTGTGACGCAGG
>NW_023270377.1:65498196-65502353 GCF_011800145.1 Mirounga leonina
GCAGGCCCTGTGACGCAGGCCCTGTGACGCAGGCCCTGTGACGCAGGGTGAGGCTACAACTGACCCTTGTGAGGATTCCTCAGAAGGGGGGGGGTCGCCTGCTGACGGCTGGCAACCGGAACCGCCCAAAGCGAAACCGCTGATAATGGCGACTCCTACTGTCTGGGTTAATAGGAGAGAGGTTTTCTTCTGTAACTGCCTCAGACTTGTAGAAAATTACTTTGGACAGAATTAAAAGTGAAATGCCATATTTTGGGGGGAGGGGATTGACTTGTGCAAATAACAAAAGTGGTTCAGAGGCGGCCCTTTGAAGTGGGGTTGAAAAAGCACCTGAATTGTAATAGTTTAGGTCCATGATATGGTTAGGTTGACTTTAAACAGGGTTGAACGCCAGTGACATCAGAATGTATTTTTAAAATGGTAGTGTCATTGGAAAAAGTGCTTTGTTTTTCAGTGTGATTAATTTTGGAGGATTAACACCAAGGTATGCATTCCACTGTACTTTTGAAAATTACATTTTACTTTGTAGCCTAATATTACAGCTTATGCACTTATACCAAGGTATATTTATGAGGAAGTAGAGTTAAGATGCTGAAACCTAAATGGGACATTTATCACCAGTCCTTGAGGATTTTCATCTCTCTAACCTGCATGCACACGCACACATGCTATTATTTCTGGAGAAATGGAAGTGAGGAAGTAGGAGATGACCCCCAAGGGGAGTAGTGGTGACAGGAGCCAGAATTTTAACAGCTGCTACAGTTGTGTATCAGTTCAGATCTGCTGGAAAAACAGGAAATTGAGTTGCTAAATCGGAACATGGCTACCACCCTACCATTCCCATGTCTAATGGACATGCTGTAGTTTCTAGGACAAATTAAGTCAACAGTGGTCAAGATAATTATAAGAGCTGCTGAATTTATTATTTCCCTTGTGCTAAAGTGGAAATGTCAGAGAGAGGAGCAACCCTTAGTTTCTCTCTTGTTCTTTTATGCCTGCCAGTCAAGTATCACTGCTTTAATAGGAAAGAGACAGGGTGACTGTCTTAAAGGACCTCCTGGTCTCAGGCAGCCCCCATATTCTCGGGCGTTCATGATTTGGTCATTTGCTGACAGCAAAACTCCTCTGAGTGAAGTGCCTACTAGATTATGGGCATGGTTTCTTCCAGTCTTCACTTTTATTTAAGATGTCCATTCCCAGAAAGCAGCTAGATGCTTTAATTTCAAATGAGTATTTTTTTGCTCTGCTTTAGGAGAGCAAAGCTGGAGGTGGCAGAAAAGAATTTTAGCATATGAAAATAAACTAATTTTTAAAATTTTATGTTGTGATCCCATGCTACCAGCCTTCTATCTTCAGTTTGCTTTCTCTGAAAGAGGGTAGGTAATAATTTTATTACCTGTGAACATTTCCTCCTGTAGGAAAGTTAGGTATGACTTCATTTGAATGAAAAACCTGAGTGCTCTGAAAGGGGAAATAGACTGATTTTCGCCTCACATTTTAATTGGGACAAATTTTTATCTAGAACTTATTCCAACCTGTAGTTTACTCCAGTTTGCCATATATCATTTTTGAAATACAACCTTGTTTGAAAGGAGCAATATCTAACTTATGTCTAATCATCTGTGATCCTGTGTGTATGTAGAAAAACATAGGAAATTCATTCTTAGATGATGCTGAGAAAATTTAGTCCTGAAGTTTGTGCTGGTATCCTTGTGAAGCCTAGGAACATGTTTCCAACTAACTTGGTAGTTATAAGTGGTATAGACTTGAATTTACTAATGGGCGTTTTTAGAGTTTTTCTTCTTCTTCTTCTTTTTTTTTTTTTAAAGATTTCATTTATTTGACAGAGCACAAGCAGGGGGAGTGGCAAAGGAGAGGGAGAAGCAGGCTTCCTGCTGAGCAGGGAGCCCAGTGCAGGGCTCCATCCCAGTACCCTGGGACCATGACCTGAACTGAAGGCAGATGCTTAACCGACTGAGTGAGCCACCCAGGCATCCCTAGAGTTTTTCTAATCAAATTCAGGATTTCATATATAAGTTGGGGATGCACCACTTTGGGATTTTCATTTTTTTGTGAATCATAGTGATTTAGGACACTAAGCAGATTATGCAAGCTCAGATTAGTGGCAATTCTAAGAGTTATCTGAAGGTGTTGAATGAAATTTACTATTATTTTTGGTAAACCAAACCATTTATTTTTTGTATTCTTCCAGATATTGAGCACATCAAGTTGGTGGTGATCAATATTTGACTATCATGGATTTGGATTAGTTAAACTTAGGCAAGGTAGAGACCAAGTTTCTGGAACCACACAGATAATTGGAATGGTTTGAACACCAAGACACTGTTGGTATTAAAAGAACAGCCATGGGCGCGCCTGGGTGGCTCAGTCAGTTAAGCTGCTGCCTTCGGCTCAGGTCATGATCCCAGGGTCCTGGGATCGAGTCCCACATCGGGCTCCTTGCTCGGCGGGGAGCCTGCTTCTCCCTCTGCCTGCCTCTCCGCCTGCTTGTGTTCTGTCTCTCTCTCTGACAAATAAGTAAAAATAAAATCTTAAAAAAAAAAAAAAAAAACCCAGCCATGGGATACTAAGAAATGATGGGCTTGCTGAAGGCATACACAGTTTGGGAGGCAGGGGAGCAGTACACTGATGGCTATTTAATTCCATCTTTTACCGTCTTTTGATCTTCACAGAATTTCATAAGATTTCCTGTCTAGAAGCAATTTTAAAAATTCTGCTGGCACTTGGCCATTTTAATAGTTAAAGGCTATCTAGAATGCCTTGCTCTTTGAATCAAACCTAGTCAAAACCTCTGCTTATTGTGCTGGTGATTCATTCTGGTGTGTGGTCTGTGTGACGGGTGAGGAACCTGTCTTATTTGGGCTGAGTCGTGGATGGCTTTGCACACATTCTCTCTGTGGCCTTAGGAGTATTTCCTCAAAATGATCTTTATCAGTGCAACCCTATGTCAGACATTCTTGAGGAGTAAGAAAAGGAGGGGTGTGCTTTGCAATTGAGAATGGTGGCTTTTTTCCCCCCCTTAAACTTAATACTGCTAATTAAAAACAGTTTTCATTGATATATGCATTTTAAGCTCTAAAATGAACTATGTCGGGGTGCCTGGGTGGCTCAGTTGGTTAAGTGTCATCGAGCCCGCATCAGGCTCCCAGCTCAGCAGAGAGTCTGCTTCTCCCTATGCCCCTCACCCTGCTCTTGTGCACGCTCTCTCTCAAATAATATCTTTTAAAAAAATAAAATCAGCTATGTCAAAGCAGAAAAAAATGTCTGAAGTATTGTTTTGTTTTTTTTCAAGATTTTATTTATTTATTTGACAGAGACACAGCGAGAGAGGGAACACAAGCTGGGGGAGTGGGAGAGGGAGAAGCAGGCTCCCCGCTGAGCAGGGAGCCTGATGCGGGGTTCCATCCCAGGACCTGGGGATCATGACCTGAGCCGAAGGCAGGTGCTTAATGGGACTGAGCCACCCAGGTGCCCTGAAGTATTGGTTTTTAAAATGGGAAAATTTGAAAGAAATAGTAATACCCTGTACATATGCAATCTGATTTTTCATTTTATATTTAAATACATTAAGTGTCTCTCAGTCATATATAGTACTCATTTACTTGAGCCCTTTGTGATCTGCTTATGCTTTTACACTACTGCTTCATGGGAAGAAATTAATTTTGTAGGTTGTGAAAGGGAATATTTCCTGATTCTTCCCTACCGCCCCCCCACCTTCTTCACCTAGCCAAGTAGATGCACTCAGTGCTAAATGGAATTGTAGAGATAATTAAGTTCTTAGTTGGGGATATAAATGAAGAAAGGAACAAGAAAATATATTCAATGAGTGGAAAAATGAAAGACAACACTCTCTGGTGGTGAAAGAAAAGGCAGTGGTGTTAAATGCTAGATTTTGCTAGTTTAAGCAGTTTGAGGCTTGACGTCTTTAATCTCTTGTACTCTTATGCTCAGTTGGTAACTCCAGTTTGTGAAACACTTCTGTGATCTTAGGTTGTTACAGAGCATTTTCTGCCAAAGACCATGTATAACCTCTTCAGAAGTACCAAATATGCTTTTGGGAGGAGAGATTCTATCCGAAATATATTTCATAATTATTCTTTTTTTTTTTTTTTAAGATTTTATTTATTTGACAGAGA
>NW_023270377.1:65502753-65555396 GCF_011800145.1 Mirounga leonina
TTAGAGGGAGAAGCAGGCTCCTTGCCAAGTAGGGAGCCCGATGCGGGACTCGATCCAGGGACTCCAGGATCATGAACTGAGCCGAAGGCAGTTGCTCAACCAACTGAGCCACCCAGGCGCCCCACTCATTATTTTTCAATAGGCAATATATCCAAATGGCACAAAATTCAAGAGGAATATGACCAAATAGCGAGAGACCTCTTTCTAGTCCCTTGGTTCCTGGCATCCAGGTTTTCTCTCCAGAGGCAGTGTCACCAATTCTTTCAAATCCTGGTAGGATACTGTTTATCAGTGCTGTCCAGTGGGAATATAATGGGAACCACAAATACAATTTAAAATTTTTTAGGCACTACATTAAAAAATTCAATTTAAAAGATATGTTACATGATGCAAATTAACATGATTCTAGTTCTACAAAACACGAATGTTATCTTTAACAAAATATTTTGTACTGAGTCGGTTTTGAAATGTAATTATATAAAATTGAAACGTAAATTCTTAGTCACACTAGCCACATATCCAGTGCTGAAAAGCCTTATGTAATTATTGGCTAGCATATTGGAGAGTGCATCTCTTACACTCAGGAGGAAACGAGTGTATGTATGTATATTGTTTCTCTTATATACAGTTAGTGCTGCTTTGTACCTTGCTTTTTTTACTTAATCATAATAAGTTGGTAATTATTCCATTTCAGTACATAAAGGGCTCTATTTTTTCCCCCTAGTATTATGTCTTTGTAGGGATGAACCATGACTTATATAACTAGTCCCCTATTGATGGATACTGGATTTATTCCCCCCATACCACTCTTTGCTATTGTTAGCTGGTCATTTTAACATTCTTTACACGTTTACAATTTACTGTGCTAATACTCTTTGCTGGCATTTTTTTTTTTTTTTCCTTTCCTGGTATGTTTGATTAAGTTAACTAGATTGTGAAAACCTAGAAAGCAGAGGCCATGTTCTTGACTTCTTTTGTGTATACTGCTGGGTTTAATTGAATTTCCTGCACGTACCTAGACACCTAATGATGAGTTATTGGATTATTTGAATTTGTGTGAACCTGAGCAAGAGGTCAGTGTTGGGGATGAAGACCAGTGGACTTGTTCACTGGAGGGGTAAAAGCTCATTTACACAAAGCATCAAACTGAGTATTTAACATTCATTTTTGTAGCTGTTAATCAAAATGAATTGTTAAACCACCATCAAATGCTACAGCATTAAAAGACCTGTTGTAAATCTCTTAGCACTCTATTATAAAATTCCATTCTTGGTCTGATAGGATCTTTTAGCATTATTCCCTGCAGTGGTGTTTATAAGAGAAATATGCATTTCATTAGTAGTATAAGTGAAAATTCTGAGTAATGTTTCCATCTCAAACTTAGACAAAACCAAGTGTTTGGCTATCATGGGGAGGATTAACAGGACATAAGTGGTATATGGTTATATACAGCCTAAATATTCCTATTTGAATACTGATAGCAGAGTAACATTTGATTTATAGAATATAGGTTTTGAGAATGAAGCAATTAGTCATTAATTGCATGATTAATTAGTGCATAAGAATTCCACTCATTTGTGTCAAGACCCTAAAACCTAAATTGTCAAGAGCCTTGCTATTTTGATTCAGTTATTCTACTGGTATAAGAAATTAGCCTTTTGATGTGAACAACAGTAGCTAAAGAAAAAGAACAAATAATAAAGGGTGTTTATTTCAGCTCATGAAAGAAGAGTTTGAGAATTTAAACGTATCATGAGTGGAAGAAATTAAATTGTCGAAAAATCAGTACGAGTGCTCTTTCTCCCCAGTGTTTTTGAAAGTTAAATTTCAAGATGTGTACAAAACTATAAATTATAATAGAAAACAAGTTTGCTCATTTTATTTTTCTAAGAATATTTTTGGCAGCAAATCGACATTTTACATTGTCTTCAAATAAAATGAAATTCTAAGCCAGAATTCATCAGAAAAAAAAAACCCTTGAAAAAGTAAAAGTTTAATGTGTGGCCAGGTGTACAGTATTCCATAAAGCATTTTAAGTGAGGCTAATGTTCTCCATTTAACTCTGCAGTCTACTTTATAGTTGTCAAGTGTGGTGAACCAGTGTGCCTCCCAGAAGCCAGAATAACACTCAGCAGGTAGCTGTTGCAGAATGGACTTGGTGACAGAGATTTGGAACCCAGTCTCTATTCTGCCACTTGTTGGCTGGGTACTTTCTTTCCTTCACTGGGCCTCCGTTTCCTCTGTGGTGGAAGAAGATAATTATACAGCATGAAAGTGTGGAAATAACACCAGCACATATCAGGCTTTCAGTTTATGCTTGTTAAATTATTAACATTACCTGCTTTTTAGGAAACAGCTTTGTGTAATGCTGACATTGTTACTATACTAAATGGAAACCAAGGAGCGAGAGAACGTGTCTGTTCTCATTTTTCTCTCCCAGGAAATGGAAGATGGAGTTGGTTTTCTTCGTTGGTCCCCCATGAAATCTCTGTGCCAGGTGCAGGGAAGTTATTCTTGGAACACTGAATACAAAATGGATACGAATCTTAATGAAAATCACATTCCCTTTTAGAGGAGAAAAATGCCCCCTCTGAGATTAGGAGTGTGTTACCAAGGTGATTGCAATTCTGATTGTTTCCTCTCTTTGCCATTGTGGGAATTGCCTTATATTTTAGTATTTCACTTCTCTGTAAGATGAGAGTAACTCTAACTGCATTTCTTTGATTTTGTTAGGACTGATAACGTAGTGACTATTCTATATCTATATAGAAAATTTTCTATCGTAATGTCATGTACAAGAACATCATTATTCAAAAGAGGGAATGGGAATTTGAGACGCTCTTCTAACCATAGGCTCTCACATATCGAAGAAAATCTTTTTTTACATAGTGATGACAGTGACTATCATTTAGGATGGGAGGCTAATGGGCAGCATTTGTTCTAGATTGTATAAAGCTATAGCTCTTTAGGTTCTGGTGGCAGCATGTTAGCATGGTCTGAAAGTTAACCCTACATACCCTTGACTAAAAGCCTTTATTAGAGCAAATACAATTAAATAGTCTTACTAATATTTTTCTGGATTTGCTTTTTTTTGGTAATATAGGAATATTTTTCATATTCTTGCAGATAAGTTTGGATGTCAAAAAGACTTCAGAATTTCTTAACATAATTAAGATCAGCTTTTTCTTAGTATAATGAAAAATTTTAGACAGAATGAATTATACTTATGCCTAGACTCTGCACTTGGAAAGTTTCTTGAGCATTAAGGTGTTCCCAGTAAATTTTCTTTTAAATAATGTGTTTTATAAGAAAGTAGGTAAAATAATATGGAACCTTAGTTACTTCAGGGATTGAACAAATATTTTTAAATTCAAATTTCCACTAATTAAAAGGATCAGAGTTATAGTAATTTAGGAACAATGGGTAGTGGCTTATCGGACTCTGGTCATACAAACATTGAGCATTTACTGAGCACTGACTATTAGCCAGGTACTGTGTCAAGTGCATGACAGGTGCTACTGCATTTAATAGTCATTAATCACTCTGTAAAGTAGATGTAGTTGTTATCCAGATTGTGTAGAAGAGGAACTGAGGCTTACGGTGTAATTTGTCTAGGGTCACATAGCCAGGCAGTGGCAGATCTGAGTGGAACCCAAATGTCATTTGAAATCCATATGGTTTGACCACTTTGCACCTGCTCTCCTGTTCCCCACACCCTCCCCCCAGAACTCCAGGAGTGGCAAAGCCAATATAATAAATAATAGTAGGAGTGACGGTAAATAGGACTACACACATTTTTGCTGATATTTTTCTGATTACAAAATTGACATGCTTATCATAGAATATTTGAAAGTAGTAGGAATGTGTAAAGAAAAATCATCTAGGCTACCTGAAGAGATTACAGTTGTTAACATGATTTGAATTTTAGCACTTTCCAAGGTGCTGCCTTGCGCACAGGGAGGGGCAGAGGGAGAGAGAAAATCTTAAGTAGGCTGCACTCCCAGCATTGGAGCCCACCAAGAGGATTGAGGTCATGACCTGAGTTGAAATTATGAGTCGGAGGCTTAACCGACTGAGTCACTCAGGTGCCCTTCCAAGGTACCTTCTGAATAAGCTAGAAGTCAACTTGTTTCCTGTAAGAACAACTTCCATGGTCAAATAATTGTGGTTGTGTGAGTTAAACAAAATTAATCTGTTTTCTTCTCTTAAAATCTCAGGGATTTTAATGTAATATACAGAATGGGCTTCCAAAATGGAAACATTAAAAATAACATTTTCCGGGGCGCCTGGGTGGCTCAGTCGTTAAGTGTCTGCCTTCAGCTCAGGTCATGATCCCGGAGTCCTGGGATCAAGCCCCGCATCGGGTTCCCTGCTCGGCGGGAAGCCTGCTTCTCCCTCTCTCACTCCCCTGCTTGTTGTGTTCCTTCTCTGACTGTGTTTCTCTCTATCAAATAAATAAAATCTTTAAAAAAAAAAAAAAAGAAAAAAAATAGCATTTTCCAAATTTGTTTATCAGAAGAACCCTGATTTATATCTTAAAACCAGTGTTCTTTCAGATATAGTTTAGGTAATGCTGTGGTGTGGATAGAATGCATCCTTCTAGACTTCTAAATGTTTGGATTTTTAACTATGTATTATTTTCATATTCTTTTTCTTCAGGATTATATGTTATTTCAGTTATTTGAAATGCACTTAAAAATGATTTTTGTGTGGGATGACTGGTTCGCTCAGTTGGTTAAGCGTCTGCCTTCTGCTCAGGTCATGATCCCAGGGTCCTGGGATCGAGTCCCGCATCAGGCTCCTTGCTTGGCAGGGAGCCTGCTTCTCCCTCTGCCTGCTGCTTCCCCCTGCTCGTGCTGGCGCTCTCTCTCTCTCTGAAAAATAAATAAAATCCTTAAAAAAAATCTTAAAATCTTTAAAAAAATCTTTAAAAAAACAATAAAAATGATTTTTGTGGGGCATCTGGGTGGCTCAGTTGGTTAAGCGTCCAACTTGATTTTCGGCTCAGGTCATGATCTTGTGGTTATTGGGCTCTGCCCTGAGCAGGGAGTCTGCTTGAGATTTCTCTCTTCTCTCCCTGTACCCCTTCCCCGATTCGTGCTCTCTCTCTCCAAAATAAATCTTTTAAAAAATTGCTTTTTGAAATAATTGTGCAACAAATCTTTTGCTTGCCTGTGTGTATATTTACATTTTTAAAAAAAAATTTTCACCTGTTAGTGTTAGACATTTCGATTGTTTCCAGTGATATCATTAACTGTGCATGATAGGGTATAAGTTTTATATTTGGGTGAATGCAATTCCAGAACTGAGAGACTGCAAAGTCTGCAGCAGTGAGGAAACCAGTCCCAGAGTTTTTTACAGTTAGAAACTGAAAGCCTTTGCAAGTTTCAGAGAAATCTGTGTGGAAGGTCCTGTGACTTGAGAAATACAGATTTTGTTAGACTTAGGATAGGGTTATGTCCCAATAAACCCATCATAAATTGAAAATATAGGAAGTCAAAAATGCATTTAATACACCTAACTTACCGAAGATCATAGCTTAGTCTAGCTTACCTTAAAGGTGCTCAGAACACTTATATTAGCCTACAGTTTGGCATAATCATCTAATACAAAGCCAATTTTATAATAAAGTGTTGAATAGCTTATGTACTTTTTTTTTTTTTAAAGATTTATTTGATAGAGAGACAGTCAGAGAGGGAACACAAGCAGGGGGAGTGAGAGAGGGAGAAGCAGGCTTCCCGCCGAGCAGGGAGCCTGATGTGGGGCTCGATCCCAGGACTCCGGGATCATGACCTGAGCTGAAGGCAGACGCTTAACGACTGAGCCACCCAGGCGCCCCTATCTCATGTACATTTAAGATTTATTTATTTGAGAGAGAGAGAGCGCATAAGCCTGGGGAGCAGTAGAGGGAGAGGGAGAAGAGCGGGAAGCCTGATGCCTGGCTCGATCATGACCCGAGCTGAAGGCAGATGCTTAACCCACTGAGGCATCCCTCTCATGTAACATATTGAATACTGTACTGAAATGAGCAACACAATGGTTGTTAAGTGTATCAGTTCTTTACACCTATGATCACGTGGCCAACTGGGACCTGCACTGCCTGCCCCACATCATTAGAGAGTATCTCTATATTGCATACCTCTAGCCTGGGAAAAGATCCAAATTCAAAATTCAAAATACGGTTTCTGCTAAGTCCGTATTGCTCCTGTACCATCATAAAGTTGAAAAGTTGGAAGTCGGGGACCATCTGTAGTCAATTATTAGAGTAAGCTGGGAAGTTGAGTGTTTGTGTGTGTAATTACCTACTTGGTTTGGAAGTACTGTATATGTTTTTTCAAATGCAGTCTGTGTGGTCCCTGGGCCAGCAGCACTGGGGGAGATCTTTGCTCTGGTCAAGGAGGATGAGGGCCGGGAATCTTGGGCTCAACTGAAGGATGAAGAAGGTGAGCTTTAGGACAGGTATGAATTTTGAGAGGGGGAGTTTTGAATTTGAATTAGTTGGGGAGGATTGGGTTTGAAGCTACTTAAGAGGTAACCAAGTGTAATAAGAATAAGGCATCTTCCTGAAAGTATCAACAGCTCATTAATTTTGTTTTCATTCAACAGATACTTATTGAAAGCTTACTATGTGTCAGGTACTCACCAGGCTGGACACTGGCAGCTAATTGTATTGAAAATATTACTATATGTGGGGCTCCTGGGTGGCTCAGTTGGTTAAGCAGCTACCTTTGGCTCAGGTCATGATCCCAGGGTCTTGGGATCAAGCCCCGCGTTGGGCTCCCTGCTCAGCGGGGAGCCTGCTTCTCCCTCTCCCTCTGCCTGACTCTCTGCCTACTTGTGCTCTCTCGCTCTCTCTCTGTCCAATAAAAAATATATATATATTACTATATGTACATGGAAAATGTATTCATGGAATAAAATCCCTTTGGATTGAAAATATGATTCAATCTTATTAAAAATACACATCTTTGAACAATTTCCAAGGCAGTGTAAACAATACTCTCTCTGTTTTAAAATAAGGAAAGTCCAAATCTCTGAAATGCCAATTACTATGCAATTTCGGGGTTTTTTGTTTTTTTTTTTGCCTTGTTTAACATCATGTCTGGTTTCTCAGATGCCTTAATGAACCTTTTCAGAATCTTTATGCAACTATAGAAATTGTAAATATCTATGTGCCCTTTCCCCACCTCCTTAGCACTTCCCCCTGAGATTAGTTCTCATTGGACTCTGGGAAGTTGCTAGCACTGACTTTTCTTAGCCAGAACCAAGTATCAAAACTGTCTTTCTCAGCCTGGGATTATTAACGTGAGACTGGAGAATGCTGCCCTCACTGGCGCAGTGGATTGCAAGGTCCATGAGGTGCCAGAGGGAAAATTCTTAAAGGGAATATCCAACAACCTAGGAGGCCTGAGGATCATTGCTATGGCAGCAAGAGGTGGTTCTGGCCTATTCCTTTCGTGGCTGGGCCTTCTAGGGCCCCTGGCTCAGCAGACACAGGGCAGAGCTCCAGTTTGATCTCAGGCGACAGTGGGGGTTATTCTTCATCTGACCAGACCCCAGCAGTCACCTTTGTTGCCTTAAACTAGTAAGTTCTCTGTGTGAGGTGACAGTCAACGACATTCTAGGAATAGTCTAGGGGCTTGGCATTTCAGGGAGACTTGGTGTTCAATCCTGGCTCACCCATTGAATAGTTAGGAAATTTTGGACAAATTAACTTCTGTATATCTGCTTGCTTTTTTTTTTTTTTTTTTTAATCTGCAAATGAAGATACCTATCTCATAGACTCATGTCTGGGATTAATTTATACTTAAAACCATGAAATACTAATACAACTCCTTGCCTATGATAGTAATTTTACAATTAACGAGTTTGAACATCAGCATATGAAAGTTCATAAGATTGGTTTAAGCTGCCCACGCTCAGTTTTTATTCAGTACATTAGTAGTTAATATTTGGTTAAGGATCATTGTTTCCCAAATATAAATAATGCTGTTTTGTAACTCATGAGTTCATAGAATATGATTCTTTGTAAGCAGATTTTCTGGCCCTTTACAATCATTAGAAAAGACTCTACCTGGTAGATGTGGAGATAGTGAGCACACAATGTGTATATTGTAGACCTTTATCCCTTTTTCCTCTAGGGAAAATAAAATAGCCAACTAACCAAAGATGTTCTTTCGCTGAATTTTATTGTTGGCAGTGGTTCCTAATGAAAAGACCTTATCTTTGAGACCACAAGACTGTCCCTCATGTATAAGAAGACTAGATTTTTATTTTGTAACTTCCCTATCCACAGCTTAGATTCCATTCCTTTTTCGGAAGCTGAGTAGCAGAATACAGCCCTAGACCCTCCCACTATTGGTCACATACTTTCCACATCTGTAAACCATAATCAGCCCCTTTACATTAAATATGGTACCTAAGATGAGACCTGCTTATGGGTTGTTTGTTGATAATACATGTCTTTTTTTTTTTTTTTTAAAGATTTTATTTTTTATATATTTGACAGAGAGAGGGAGAGACAGCTAGAGAGGGAACACAAGCAGGGGGAGCGGGAGCGGGAGAGGGAGAAGCGGGCTCCCCGCCGAGCAGGGAGCCCGATGTGGGGCTCAATCCCAGGACCCCGGGATCATGACCTGAGCCGAAGGCAGATGCTTAATGACTGAGCCACCCAGGTGCCCCGATAATACATGTCTTAAACAAAGTGAGTCCGTTTGAATAAGTTATGCATTTCCTTTCTGAATTCTTGATGAGCTTAGTTCTTTTGACAACACACATTCTCCTAGGTATGGGGTGTGAGGTGACCTCTGCATGAAGGTGTTCTTTCTCATTGAGCTTGTTGGTGCCATATTCTTGTCATGCTGGATTCATTTCCACATGGATACGCATGCAATTAAAAATTGTTAATGCCATTTCCAAAGAAAGGCAGGTTATTACTTTGGTCATAAAGAAGCAAACAGCTGCATTTTTTCTCATTAAGGTATTCTAGTCAGGTTATCACTGGTCATAAACTATTGAAAATTGGTGAGAACCATCAAGGTCATAGAGAAACAATTTGTGATCATAGAAGAGGGTAGCCCACTATAGTATGTTAACATTTTGACCTGGTGTGTATTTTCTAATAAATACAAGCATTCTTACTGAGACTGGCTGCAATTTGAACAGTATGAACACTTGTCACGCGTATTATCAGAGATGTAGACAAATTTCAAAGATTTGTTGAGCATCATTGAGTTCCCTGACAGTACTTGTATATTTTATGAAATAGTGTATGTTTTATGAAAATAACAGTATCTTGTTCTTTGCACTTGATTGTTCCAAATAGGGAGAGAATTCATAGTTAAAAAAAAAAAATCTAAGGGCAAAACTAGAGTTCCTACCCACTGCCCCCCTCCACCACCTACCTACCTCTGAAATAACTAAAGAAAAACCTTTCCAAATATTCCTTTTTTTTTTTTTTTTTTTTTTAAGATTTTTTATTTATTTTTTGACAGAGACACAGAGAGAGAGGGAACACAAGCAGGGTGAGTGGGAGAGGGAGAAGCAGGCTTCCTGCCCAGCAAGGAGCCTGACGTGGGACTCGATCCCAGGACCCTGGGATCATGACCTGAGCCGAAGGCAGACGCTTAACGACTGAGCCACCCAGGCGCCCCAAATATTCCTTCTTTTAAAAGTCAAGGACACACTTTAAATGAGAGTTAGTGAAAACCTGTCCTCAGGATTATACACAGTAGAAACATATCAAGTGTCTGAACAATTGTTTCCTTCTCTACTTAAAATGCACTTTGTGTTTGACACTTTGGCACATTTCCTGACATTGCTGAGCATTCATTGCATTTTTCCAGTTTGATTAAAAAAAATTTCTACATTGTCAACCTTGATGGTTTTGTCTGATAAGGGAAAATGATTTTGATTATTTTAAATTTTTATTAGATCATTACTGAGTTTGAGAAACTCTTCAAATGTTTAATTTTCATTTGCTTTTCTCTTAAAAATTCATTTCATACTTTTGTTTCTATTTCCCTCTTACTGATTTTGTAAAAGCTCTTAATATGTATTTTACACTAAATACGTAAAACCTTTTGTGTCTTCACTTTACATATTCCCCCTGTTTTATCATTTATCATGCAGCTTTGTTTATGGAAGCATTTTTTTTTTAAAGATTTTATTTATTTATTTATTAGAGAGAGAGCGAGAGAGAAACAGCATGAGAGAGGAGAGGGTCAGAGGGAGAAGCAGGTTCCCCGCCGACCTGGGAACCCGATGTGGGACTCGATCCCAGGACCCTGGGATCATGACCTGAGCTGAAGGCAGTCACTTAACCAACTGAGCCACCCAGGCGCCCTATGGAAGCATTTTTAGTGTTCTAGTTTTATATTAGAGGCAATTCTATGTGTTTTCCTTTGCCTTGCTTAGAAATGCATGTACATTATAAGTCTTTAAAATATTCCCCTATCTTAAATTTATGATAGATTAAATATTTAACAGAAACAAACCAAAGTTTATTCTTTTGTGGTATGAGGTAGTGTCTAAATTAAAAAAAAAAGTGCCTCAACATGATCTATTGAACAGTTGATTTGAGATGGCACCCTTATATATTAAATTTATTTTTATTCATGTGTTAGTGGGCTTTGCATTCAGCTCCATTGATTTTTCTGCTTTTCTATCCAAAATGTTTTGCTTGCAGTGTCTCTATAATATGTTTTAATGGTCTGGTAGGGTACGTCATAATGGCCAGTGTTCTTTTTAAAAATTCTCCTGGCTGCTCTCAGGCATTTGTTTTTTCACATTGAAGTTAGAATTGCAAATGAGAATTGATTACTTGCATTCAGTTTTCATATAAATTTCTGGGGAATTGGTATTGTAACTACCTTTTGTTGAATTTTGTCATTCAAGAACATGTCCCTAGCACTATTTTCTTTCCCCGTTGTCTCACTTCTGTCACAGAACACGAGATTTTACCATTAGGAAGGTATGCCTTCATAGCTGCAACTGTCAAGAGCAAATCATCTTGAGGGCTACTGAATTATCCGGATGTCTTCAGTGAAGTAATTTACTTTGTTGTGGTGGTTTTCAAAGTGGATTCCTGATCAGTATCAATTGGGAACTTGATAGAAATGCAGATTTTCAGACCCCCTCCTGACCTGCTTAATCAGAAAGTGGGAGCGGGGAACCCAGCAATCTGTTTTAATAAGCCCTCCAAGTGATACTCATGCATGGGAAAGGTTGAGAACCACTGGAGTACTGGATAGAGCATAGCTTTGGAGTCATACAGGCTACAATCTCACTTTAGGTCTTTATTCCAGTGTAATTTTGGGTACGTGACTTGTATATTTAAGTCTAGATATCCTCATCTGTAATATGGGCTGTTATGAGAATTATCTATCATAAAGGGTATAGGCAGTGAGTAGCAATTGTTATCAGATTGCTTTCTAATAAGGGCTGTAGTAATGTACAGTATGAGTTCTAGATAGTAGTGGTAGTGTGCAGGGGAATGGAGGAAAGTCTGGAAAATAAGGGGTATTGTTGGTTTTGATGGGTTCTGGATAACGGGTGGATGCCCAGGAGGACATAAAAATGCCTGGTCTGGGGTGGTGAGGATAAACACTCTGTTTTGTTCAAGGCTGGCACTTTTTAAGTGGGCAGACACAGTAGGCTACTGTTACTGAAATCCCCGGATTTCATTTTAGCAATATGTGTGGGATTAAATTATCATAGTCCCACTGTTGCATTGAATAAAATAAAATTCGGACCTATTTCTCTAGTTTTAAAATCTCTATCTTAGCAAATTTCTAAGACATTGAAGGAAGGATAACTAGAATACGCAAGTGAAATAAGGATAAATACCTTCATTCAAATGTAAAGATTAATACACAAAAGTAAATACATAGAGGGGTGCCTGGGTGGCTCAGATGGTTAAGTGTCTGCCTTTGCCTCAGGTCATGATCCCAGGGTCCTGGGATCAAGCCCCACATCGGGCTTCTGGCTCAGCAGGAGGCCTGCTTCTCCCTCTGCCTCTGCCTCTCCCCCCTGCTCATGCTCTCGCTCTCTGTCTCAAATGAATAAATAAAAATCTTAAAAAAAAAAAAAAAAGTAAATACGTAGAACCTTACCAGTCACTGGGAAACTGGAACAATGTTGATTTACTCAACGTATCAATAAGTTACTTTATGCCAGAATGTGGGCTAGGTAGAGGCCATAAAATGCTGAATATAAGTTTTAGCTATGGCTCTTGAACTGCTCATAATTGGGTGGTAGAAATTGCCAAGTGATATGATACAGTTTATGGCAAGGCTAGGAATAAAGGCAGACATGGATGTCTGCAAGAGCCCCAAAGCTTCTTGGAAGAGGGAACTCTTGAGCTGATCTTGAAGATGCTATCACAGGAGAGATATGTAGAAAATGCTCTAAGAACTTATTTAGTGATTAGTTCTGCTTGAAGGCACTAAGAGGTCTTACAGTGTAGGTGACTTGAAGGATAAATGGGCATTGCCAAGCCAGAAAAGGAAGATGTATATTGTAAATGGAGGCACAAACACACCAGAGTACCCTGAGTATTAGAGAATGTGGAATAGTCCTGGGCAGAGACAGGTAAGGCTACAGGTAAAACTGGGCCCAGTTGTGCAAGTTCTCCTAAGATTATGGTGGACTGAGAAAGACTTTTTGTTTAATATTTTGTCTTGTTTTTGGATAAAAGTGTTTTATCTTAGTTGGTGCTAGGTTTTTTTTTTTTTTTTTAATATCCTTTGCCATTACACTCACATTAGATAAGCAATTTAGATGAGTTCAGAAAACATTGTGATACAAGTTCATGCTCATGTAACACAATTTTATTTATTATTTTTTTAAAAAGATTTATTTGTCAGAGAAAGCACAAGCAGGGGGAGTCGCAGGCAGAGGTAGAGGGAAAAGCAGGCTCCCCACTGAGCAGAGAGCCCGAAGTGGGACTCGATCCCAGGACCCTGGGATCATGACCTGAGCTGAAGGCAGATGCTTAACTGACTGACTCACCCAGGCATCCCTATAACACAGTTTCAGTATGGGTCTTATTCAGCCTTTTCTCCAGATTGAAGACTTTCTAGCTATGGGTTCAAAAATTGGTTAATCTAGACAAAGCCTCTTCTACCGGTGGCCGTGGCCTGGAATTATTCTTGTTACCTGAATCTCCATTGTTAAGTGTCCTCTCAGCATCCATTGACCAGGTCTTCCCCACTGAGCCCATAGATGTTTCTTATACCTCCCTGGAGCCCTGCCTTGAACTTTAGGCAATTTGGCTGGGTCCTGACTCCCTGGCTAGCTAATTTTTTCTTTTGGGGCCTGGATTTCTGTGGCCTCAGTAACCAGCTGTGAGCCTGCTATGAATTAGAGCAACACACCCCACCCACCCCCAAACATTGACCACATCCCCAGCCTAACTTCTACACATACCACAAGTGCCTTGCGACCTTGGCTCTTGTATTTCATCTACCAGATGGTATCCCTTTATTATAATATAGATGCTCCTTATAACCAGTATCAAACCTGTATTTAGCAAATTTGGGGGAGTTATCTTGACTTCGGGCCACACATCCTAGTCAACCTTTTTTATCCCTAAATCCCAACTCTGTGTACTATTCACTTTTACCCTGAGTAGAAGAAATGTATTTGTATATTATAAGGATTATAAATTGTTTAATCCTGTGGGCTCTTAGAATATAGTGTTCTTTTTAATTTCTTTTTTTTTTTTTTTTAAGATTTTATTTATTTGACAGAGACACGGCGAGAGAGGGAACAACAAGCAGGGCGAGTGGGAGAGGGAGAAGCAGACTTCCAGCAGAGCAGGGATCCCGATGCGGGACTCAATCCCAGGACCCTGGGATCATGACCTAAGCCGAAGGAAGACGCTTAATGACTGAGCCACCCAGGCGCCCCTTTATTTCCCATTTCTTGATGTTGTAGTTTAGGCCTGGACTATTTTGATAGCCACTTCTTGCTCCTAGTTTTTATTTTTTAAGATTTATCATACTACAGGGATATTTTCAAACCATGAGTCAGTTCCTATCAGGGTCCCCTACTCTCCCCATAAAGGTCTTTTTGCCCCTAAAGTAAAGGCCAGACTCTGGAGTAGGCATTGGGAAGGCATGGATACCTCATCCTAACTTTCCTTTCTGGCCTCATCTCTCACTGTCTCTTTCCACCTAATTCTTTTCAGACTTGGAATATGGACTGTGGCTCTTAATGCATACTGGGGAGTTTCAGCCTCCTTGTTTCTGTTCAGAGTTTCTTCAGTGTGGAATTCTACTGGCCCAGCTCGCTGCCCAAAGGAATCCACACATTTTTCAAGGCCCAATTCCAAATTCCACCTTTTCCTTGAAGCTTTTACAGGTCCTCAAGCCAGATTTATTTCTCTTCCCTTTTGCTTTCATGGTCCTTTACCTCTAAGTCTGTCAGAGCAAGTATTACCTTGTCGTCTTTTTTTTTTTTTTTTTTGGTAAAGATTTCATTTATTCATTTTGACAGAGAGACAGAGAGAGAGGGAACACAGCAGGGGGAGTGGGAGAGGGAGAAGCAGGCCTCCCACCGAGCAGGGAGCCTGATGCGGGGCTCGATCCCAGGACCCCGGCCAGGATCATGACCTGAGCCGAAGGCAGACGCTCAACGACTGAGCCACCCAGGCGCCCCACCTTGTCTTCTATTTGTGTTTTGTTCATAAGCTTGTTTTCCTCACTAAGTTGTAAGATTCTTAAGAGCAAGGTTTATTTATCTTTTTGTCCACAGTAACATTTGCTACTTTATTGCATCTTTTTATCTACAGTAGTACTTGTTCACATTATTTTGTTCTATATAATGGGTTTTTTAATTGTTTTGTCCATATTAGGATTTTGGTGGTCTAAGAAAGTTTAGGCATAGAGGGGTGCAGTGGAGGAAACTGCCTGTTTCTTCTAGCCCTTTCTTTTCCTTCTCTCCCTCATATGTATCAGATGGAGGAATCTGGATGAATTCTAGGGGCTGTGTGAAGAGGAATGGTTTGGGATAGAATATTCCCCATGGATCTTTAACTAGGGTAGTTGTAATGCTTTGTTTAAAAATTGTTTGAAAATCATAATCCTTATCATTTATTAATATTAATACCATGTACTGAGGCAGCACTTTCATATACACTAACTCAGTCCTCCCAATACCACCATGGGGTTCATGTTTTATCTCTTTATACAGGAGGAAACACTGAGACTCATGCAGTTTTCTTAACTGAGATTAATTAAGGGATAGAACCAGGTTTTCATGGGAGGTCTGCCTGATTCCAAAGCCAACATTCTTCATCACTGTATTCTCCTTTATAGGAGCATTGGGAAGTATGCATTTCTGACCCCACCTTCCTGTACAGAGGTCAAATCAAGGTTAGCTTCAAGATCAGCTCATAGTAGAAAAAGTGGTTTCAGTGTGTGCCTTTCTTCAAACTAGTGCTTATCAGCTTGTAGATGCTTAAGATGTCAACAAGGTAAATTAGCCTATCAAGTTGAATTATAAATAAGAGAAGTTAAAAATGTAAATATTGACTCCAAGACATTTATATAATATACAGTCAGGAGTGGACAAACACAAAGAATTAATTGATTTTGGCATTTCCTTCTTTCCTGTATGACTGAACTGGTAATTAAGAGAGCCTGTTGAAGAGTGGCAGATTTCCGAGAACAGTGAGAATTTATCTGTTTTTCCAAAGTTGGGAGTGGATTTACTTTCAAATGGAGAAGAAATGGAGATATATGAATTGAGGTATATTTTGCATGCATGTCTGCCTAGTTTTCCTTTCCATGATACATGGAAGTTCTGGATTCCCCCCACCCCCACCTCTTTCTCTTTAACCTGGGACTTCCTATGAAGGATCTTTTGTCTTCCGAGAACTTTTGATTCAAGGCATTGTGGGAAAAAGATCAGCAAAAGAGATACAATATTTTTTGACTATCAATACTTACACATTGAGATAAAAATGAATGGAAAATTATTAGATGATTTATTTCAGTATTTGTTGAGCACTTACTATATTCCAGACTCTCTATTAGGACAGGGGATAAGATAGACTCAGTAACTTCTTCAGAGAATGCTCAGTTGATGATCCAGCAGAGGCTAAAGACTCTTTAATTTTACATATGACAGCAAGAGTTAATAATACAAAAATTGACCAATATTAAGTTCTTCTTTAGATGCTGGGTTTTATGCTAAGTACGTTAAATATATGAGAGCATTTTGTCTTTATAACAACCTTGTGTGAGAAATAGTACTTTCCTTGTCCTTATCAGATATAAAAAACAAAACCTGAGAGAATGAGAGATGAAGCAGCTTCTCCAAGATTATTCTTGGTACCTTGCTGCTGTAGTCAATCCAATCAAAATACATATGATTTTAGCATGTTCCATGTGAAAGACTTTCTTTAGAGATTAGTTTTCCAAAACATCTTAGAAAATAGCATTCTGTCTTTACTGACTTTGTCACATAGACTCGGGTCTGAATCAGAGATGTGCTATTTTCTTATTGGGTAACCTTTGGCAAGCTACTTAACCTCTCAGAGCCTCGGTTCCTTTGCCGATAAAATGGGGATTAAAATACATTTTGGATGTGTTTGAAAAACACATGGTCGTAGGGCTCTAAAATTTTAGTTCACATTCATTTTCCTCTTTTGCTTTTCCATAAAATGACTGAAAACAATCATGTGATCCTATAAAAAAGGTATTAGTGAGTTTTTCGGCTTGACCACCAACAATTTTCTTGTAAACAGCTTGAGGAGTTCCAGTAGACTAATAATGTCAGTTGTGATGCTGGAGAGTAAACACTGGACTCAAAACTGTGTTTAGTTTGCTACCTTATTGTCCGTTTCTTATTTTAAGAGGGATGGAAATGCTTTCATTCAATAATTAGCTCATGACTTTTTATTACTTGTTGATACTTGAAAGGGCTACCAATCCTGTAGTCAGACAAAGAGAAATAATCAGTACCTTCAATGTTCCACCAGGGAGATGGGAGTCAGTTACATAATGGGAATAATGCTGCTTCTATCTCTTTAGCTAAACTAAACAACCATGATTCTAGATAAAATATTTCCACTGATAAGCTTCTTGAATGCCTAGTTTGACTTTATAATTTCGTAACGTTTGGTTACCCCCATGAGGTCTTTTGAAGGTACATAGCTGTTTATTCAGTGGTTAAAGTAAATGAATGACTATGAAATCTTTGTTGTTGATTAAACAAAGATGTCATAAGACAGTGCGGATTTTCACTGGGGTATTGTTCTGTTTAGGTGTGCTGAAAAACTATATTTAAGGTAGCAACTGACAACAATAAAGATGTATAATACTGTATTTAACATTTCCATGTACATCAATCCATTTGATGATTTACCTATATAAATCATAATTAGAAGTATATGTGACTTCCTAAAATATAATTCTGGAAAAGTTGTTTCAAAACCAGTTTAAAAAAAAATTTTTTTTTTAAAGATTTTAAGTAATCTCTATGCCCAACATGGGGCTCAAACTTAAAACCCCAATATCAGGAGTCACATACTCTATAGACTGAGCAGCCAGGTGCCCCTAAAAATCAGTTTTTTTTAAATTTGGAAATCTAGGGGCACCTGGGTGGCTGTCATTAAGCGTCTGCCTTCGGCTCAGGTCATGATCCCAGGGCCCTGGGATTGAGCCCTGCATCGGGCTCTCTGCTTGGCAGGAAGCCTGCTTCTCCCTCTCCCACTCCCCCTGCTTGTTTTCCCTCTCTCACCGTGTCTCTGTTAAATAAATAAATAAAATCATAAAAAAATTGGAAATCTAATGTTTGGTCTTATGTACTGAAAGATATTATTTAAAGGAACTAATTGTGAAGTCTTTGAGGTGAATAATCAAGCTCAAATTTATACAAATTATATAAAAATTTGCATTAAATAAAAAAAAGGTTTTCTATCTCAGTATACAGTGGATTGTAACCACATAATAACACTTAAACAATAAATTTTTAAAAATATTTATTTGTCAGAGAGAGCACAAGCAGAGGGAATGGCAGGCAGAGGAGAAGCAGGCTCCCCGCTAAGCAGGGAGCCCAGTGTGGGACTTGATCCCAGGACTCTGGGATCATGACCTGAGCTGAAGGCAGATGCCGCCTAGGCATCCCAATTATTTTCTTTTTATAAGATCCATTCTATGTTAAAGTAAATCATGGCCCTACTTTTTAACATGAAAATCAGCTAGCAATTATCAAGTGTTTACTATAAGCCAGGCATTGCACCAAGACCTTAATATGTATTTTATTTTTGTGGCAACTCAGAGATGGGTGCTGAGATGCTTGTTTTACAACTAGAGAAATTTAGGCAGAGAAAGGGGAGTTCTTTCCAAAGTTAGAAATTTGGAAGGTGGTGGGAATAGCAGTGTGGACCCTTTCACATTCATTAACCACTAGTCTGTTCTCTAGTATTACAGAAATGTTTGTTCACCTTTTTATGAAGAGTTTTTCTGTGTAAATAAAATTTATCTTTAATTTATTCTAGAATATAAATAATAGATGTGAACTTAAGTAGATTATAAAACCAGAGGAAGACCGGGACAATGTATACCTTACCAAATACCTGTATAAATCATAAATGCCCAGTACACAGTAGGCTAGTTGATTCATTTGTAAGTACTGAATCAATTAAAATGTTTTTGTAGAATAGTGATATGAAAAAAATCACATATATATGACTTAAATTTTGTCTGTTAGTCACAGTTGAAAGGCATTCAAGCATTCTTGACTGGTCTAGAAATTAAAATGGTTTTGTTCTCTGTGGTACTGGGTGTTGGTGAAAATAAGTCTCAAAATACCTTTAGGTAGTTGTGATGTCTTATAAAAATGCTACCACAGAGAATTATGAGTTTAGATTTATAGTTGTGAGTAGATTAATTTAGAATTTGACTTGGAGAATATAAATGAAACCTTTTTTCCCCTTGAACTTTTGTAGAATATTGTTCAGGTTCTTGATTTATTTAGTCTTAACTTGGTGACAGAAACCTGGATGTACTTTTTGGGTGTGCCATTTTCTAAACTCTCTTGTTGATTCCATCTTTAATGTTTTTTAGATAGTTTTTTTTTTTTAATGTAACATTTTTTTTTTCCTGGAAGTCAGAATACCTTTTAAAAATCAGTTGTGGGGGCACCTGGGTGGTTCAGTAGGTTAAGTGTCTGACTCTAGGTTTTGGCTTAGGTCATGAGATTGAGCTCCGAGTTGGGCTCCACGCTCAGTGTGGATTCAGCTTGTCCCACTCCCTCCCTCTCTGTTCCTCCTCTGCTCCTCCCCCCCCCAAAATGAATAAATAAATCTTTTAAAAAAATAATACAAATAAAAATCTGTTGTGATAGAGCCAAGAAAATTGAGAAACTGGTGCACGTATTTGCATTTGAGTATAGAAAATCTAACCCACTGTAGAACACTGGTCACACATGTTGGATTTTAGCCCTCTACCAGAGTCAGTATTTAGACATTTTGTATTTCACTGAACCTAAGATGCCATCAAATTTTCGACTCACCATTATTTTATATACTACTAAAAGAAGAAAACTGCCAATTAAACTGGTACAGTGTTCTTAAAAATTTTTATTAAGTGATAATTTATGGTAAAATTTACCTAGTTTAATGTTCTGCAAGTTTTGACAAAGCTCTGTAGGTTATAACATGCAGTCATAAAAAACCTTCACAACCACTGGCAAAATTGAGATATAGAACAATTCTTTTTTTTTTTTTTTTTTAAGATTTTATTTATTTGACAGAGACAGCGAGAGCAGGAACACAAGCAGGGGGAGTGGGAGAGGGAGAAGCAGGCCTCCTGCAGAGCAGGGAGCCCGATGCGGGGCTCGATCCCAGGACCCCGGGATCATGACCTGAGCTGAGGGCAGATGCCTCACGACTGAGCCACCCAGGCGCCCCAGAGATATAGAACAATTCTATTATCACTTAGTTTTTAAATTACATTTAATGAAATTGAAAGGGATTTTAAATTAATTTGACACATTTTCATTGTATCCTTGCACAGTCATAAAAAGGAACATACAAACAAAATAAAATTATTTTTGTAAACTTCTTATTCAGAATCTGACTCTTCTTTTAAACTCACAGTTGTCAATGACTTCATTCAGTCTTGTCCTCTGTAGTCAGGAGCATGGAAGATGATATAGCACTTCTAGAAATATGTTCTATTGCTTCTGGGATTTTCTTTCAAGTTGATTATGTCCATTATACAAGTTTAGACTACCATTTTCTTACTTGACTAACTTTAGTTTTTAGTTTTTTTTTGTTTTTTTTTTAAGATTTTATTTATTTGAGAGTGAGTGAGTGAGAGAGCATGCACAAGCAGGGGGAGCAACCAGGCAGAGGGAGAAGCAGGCTCCCCACTGAGCAAGGAGCCCGATGTGGGACTCGATCCTAGGACCTTGGGATCATGACCTAAGCTGAAGGCGGACGCTTAACCGACTGAGCCACCCAGGCATCCCTTTAGTTTTTCCTCAGTTGAGTAACATGCCACTGGAAGTTAAGCAGCTTGTTCAAAGTCAGTAGAAACTTTCTGACTAATTGACACTTGAAACCTTAATGTTAGTCTTGCTGGAGGTATAAAGTCATCGTTCTCATCAACTGTTTGTTGCTTTAAATATCTTCATCATCTCCAAGAGATTTGGCATTTTCTTTGCCTTCTGTTGTTTTGCTTGGTTGGCAGTACCAATATGCATAGCAGCCATGATACACATAATTGCCTGGAGTTGATGACAATGTAGACACCTGGGACCACATGTGGGCATGCCTGCATCATGATTGTCACCTGGACAACGGCAACTGTAAGATGCCATTGAGTGTAAGACACAACTAGATTTCATACTTGTTGAAAAAGTGAAAAGTGTGGATTAGAATGGATAAAATAAGGTATTATGTCCACCACTGCACGTTTTTATGCATGAGGAGATTGAGGGTATACAGGTATCAGTTTAGGGTCATAGAGCTTGGGAGCAAAGCTGGACTGGCTTTCTGTCTGCTAGCTTTAAGTTGTTTTCATAATACTCCTGGGAGAGATGTTCTGATCTCGCAGGAGGCTGGTGTGGTAGCAAAAGTATTAGTTTGGTGGTCAGACTAGTTGGTTGATTGCATTCTGGTTTTTGCTTATAAACTTGCGGCTCTGGAAGTTATGTTATCTCATTTTGACTTTAGGGTGTTTCCTTTAACCTTTTTTTTTAAGTTTTTTATTTGTCAGAAAGGGGGGGTGCACACGCAGGGGGGAGTGGCAGAGGGAGAAGCAGACTCCCTGCTGAGCAAGGAGCCCGATGCAGGACTTGATCCCAGAACCCTGGGATCCTGACCCAAGCTGAAGGCAGATGATTGACTGAGCCACCTAGGCATCCCTCTTTTAACTATTTAAAAATTTTAGCTCCTGAATTTTTATTTTATGTTAATTGTAAATATTTTTGTATTGCTACAATCTTCATTAAATTTTTAATACCTATATCATATTCAATTGCATTGATGTGTCATTTATTTAACTCTTATATGGCACATACTTCATTATATAATTTTAGATTATTTTCTAATAACTTGGATTTTCATTTATCTAATTTTTCTGATAACTTGGATTTTTAGAAATGAAAATTTTTAAAAACCAGTTTCCTGATAAATATTTGTTCTGAAAATATGGTATGTAAGACGTATATATATATATATTTTTTTTTTTTTAAAGATTTTATTTATTTGAGAGAGAGATTGAGAGAGAGAGAGCATGAGAGGGTCAGAGGGAGAAGCAGACTCCCTGCTCAGGATCATGACCTGAGCTGAAGGCAGTCGCTTAACCAACTGAGCCACCCAGGTGCCCCAAGACATATATTTTTTAAAACAATACCCCAACCCCAAATCCATTTTTCAAATATCTTAAAAAAGATTTTAAATGTATAGAATGTGTCTCAAATACCAGAAAAGGAAAATATTCCATACCCAAGCATCCAAAGATATGTTTATTTTCATTAGAAAATGTTAGGATTTTAAACATTTTAAGATGATAGAGATTCAGACGAAGATCTATAAAAGTGAGTAATTCATTTTTTTCTTATTTTATCCTTATATATTTTTTCTTTCTTTCTTTGAAAAAATATCTGATGATATGAATTTGATATTCTACTTTTTTTTCTGAAATGAGTACAATTTTCTGAACATTTGGCATTTATTTTAAAGACTTGACTTTTAAAATTGTTTACTGGAAAATACCAGTGAATATTACTAGAATTATGTGACTTTAAATATAAATATTCTAGTTATATGATGTGAATGTCATGCAAATATATTTATGGCACAAAATTTTGAGCTGGAGTATGTAAAGCTACCTATGTTTGAAAGATTACATACCATGCTCAGAGCAACTCAATACTAGAAGATGGTAACCCTGAGCATTTCAAAAGTAATACATTTGGGATATAATTAATGAAAATGAGGATGATAGTGTGTAACTGGATAATTTATTTAGATATTTACAACACAGTATTTGTTTATAACATTGAAGTTCAATTAAAAAACAGCTCAAGAGAATGCTGTATCCTGTTATTGGTACATCAATACATTTCAGTCTAAAATTGGTAAGTGACCAGACTCTGGACGAAAGAGTTGCAGGTTTGTTTTGTCACTATTTATGTTCTTTAGAGAAAAAAAAAAATTGGCTATGATAAAGTCAGTTACTTAGAGGATAAATGTTGTCTTCTCATTGTCATCTTTGGATTTCTTAATACTCTGAGGCTTGTCTGTTAGTTTTTGAAAGACCAATTCTGTAATTTTGATGTTTTATATTTAGCTTAGGCAACTAATCCTGTAGAATTTAAGACCATGAAATGATGTTTATATTTATCTTCTGATCTTGCAGATGAAAAATTGGGACCCCCAACATGACTTCTTCAGAAATAAGGATTTTGCTGTCTAGGGAAATTTTATTATATAATGTAGAAATAATCAGATTTGTTATCTAATAATGAATTTTTAATTCCTTTGTAGTCTGCCGTTTATACCAAAATGGTTTCTATGAATGTTATTTAACATACCTACCAGAATACTAAAATATATCACAGCATATATCTTTTCAACATCACGGTTTCTACAGAAATGTGGCAATAGGTTCTTGCTGAAGGCTAATTCTTAAAATTCATCAAGTGTAGATTTTATTTATATCTAATTGAAATGATATGGTTTATCCTCTAAGTCAACAAAATACTGTTTTAGATTAGCATGAGCATATTTGAACTACTTAATGTATTGGTATTTTTTGAGGAGAATATAGTCTGATAATTAAAGAATTACAAGTGTGGGGGTGCCTGGGTGGCTCAGTCGGTTAAGCAACTGCCTTCGGCTCAGGTCATGATCCCAGACTCCTGGGATCAAGCCTTGCATCGGGCTCCCTGCTCATCAGGGAGCCAGCTTCTCCCTCTCCCTCTGCTTGTGCTCTCTCCCTCTCTGTCAAGTAAGTAAATAAAATCTTAAAAAAAAAAAAAAAGGGAATTACAAGTGTTTTCTAATGCTGTTGACTAATGTACATTGAGACTATTTAGGGAATGTTGTAGAAGGTACCACATTGTTTAGCTATAAAAAGAAACATTGTTCTTACACTTTAAGACTATTTGAGTAGAGCAACAAACTGGCTATGTCTGGTTGAACAATTTCACTTTACTTAGTCTCTTTCAAATGCAGTGATATAGAAAACACTATACTTTAAAATACTGTGAACTTTTGTGCACTAAAGACAAAATTTTAAACTTAAAGTCTGTTTTTATTTTTTCAAGTTTCTGAAGTACTTTAAGAATCTTTTCTGGGTGGCTCAATCAATTAAGCATCTGCCTTTGGCTCGGCTCATGATCCTGGGATCGAGCCCCACGTTGGGCTCCTCACTCAGTGGGGAGCCTGCTTCTCCCTCTGCCTCCCCCTGCCACCCTGCTCATGCTCTCGCTCTCTCAAATAAATAAAAAAATCTTAAAAAAAAAAGAATCTTTTAAAATACTTAAGTACTTTAAAGTATTTTATTAATATTAAATACTAAAGTTACACTGTATCTTGGAAAACTGAAAGCAAGGAAATAGGTAAATATGGTCAGAGTAGCTAAAGCAGATGTCATAAAGTTCAATCATTTTTCTCAAAGATCACTAACAGATTCCTTACTCAAATTTCGGATTTTACTTAATGTTTAACCCTGACAGATATGACTGATTTCAAAAAGCAACACTGATCTCTTGTAAATTTGATGAAAAAGAGAACAAAAGTGTTATAATGGATTCCAAAAGTTTTTATAAGAATAATAGATAATGATTTATGTTAATAGGTTAGAAATTCCAGATGAAATGGATGACCATCTAGAAAATATATAAACTAAAATTTTGAATCAAGAATTAGAGCTGTTCAATCAATGAATTATAGAAAAAATGAAAAAAGTTACCAGAGGTCTATCTTCTAGAAGGTTCTGGGATTAGTTATGGAGGGAAGACTATTTGGTTTTCTAAGGGATAGATAATGCATTCTTTTTTTTTTTTTTTTAAGATTTTTTATTTATTTATTAGAGACACAGCGAGAGCGGGAACACAAGCAGTGTGGGAGTGGGAGAGGGAGAAGCAGGCTTCCCACAGAGCAGAGAGCCCGATGTGGGGCTTGATCCCAGGACCCTGAGATCATGACCTGAGCCGAAGGCAGACGCTTAACGACTGAGCCACCCAGGTGCCCCCAAAATGCATTCTTTATAGCTTTACAGAGCACAGAAAAAGCTAGGAACTTTTGAGTTTATTTTACAAAATTAGCACATTGCTATTGGCATTTTATAAAGAAATTGCACAAAGTGAAAGAAGCTATCTTATGAGTATGGCTATAAAACGCAAAACTTAAAATGCAAAATAAAATTACATTCATCAGTATATTACTCTGTCACTGAGTAGGATTACTGCAGGAATTTTATTTTATTTTTTAAGATTTATTTATTTGACAGAGAGAGACACACAGCGAGAGAGGGAACACAAGCAAGGGGAGTGGGAGAGGAAGAAACAGGCTTCCCGCGGAGCAGAGAGCCCGATGCTGGGCTCAATCCCAGGACCCTGGGAATCATGACCTGAGCCGAAGGCAGACGCTTAACGACTGAGCCACGCAGGTGCCCCTACTGCAGGAGTTTTTAAAAATGGCTTAATGGTAGAAAACTATTCATATATCACTTTAATAAGTCGAGGAAAAAAAATCAGGCTCAAGGTTACAGAGTTTGTAAGATGGCAGAACTAGATGTCAAACTCAGTGTTGTAATATACAAGGTAGCCAGTCATTATCCAGTCCTGGGAAGTCACTCTTCTTTCTCCTTACCAATTAAAATACTTATCCTAGACTTCTCTGAGGTCACCTACCCTATCTCCCAGTTTTAGCAAATGACCGTCTCACTCATGCTGAAATAACTCCAAGGCTAGAGGCTAACAACCTTCTCAGCAAATCTAGGTCCATGACTTCATGGTTGTCCATTTGTTCTGAGAGTGTTTATTGAGTGCCTGCTCAGGACCAGCCACTGTACCAGTGTGTGGGGAGACAAATGTCAATAAGAGGTGGATCCTGCCTGGAAAAACTCCTGGTCTCTGAGTACTTCTCAATACTGTAATAAACTGTTTTTGAGAAGATACACTTCTTTTGCTTTTAGTGATCATTTTTATTCTATCCCATTAGAAAGCAATATAAATTTATGGGTTTGATGTTATTGCTTAGAATGAAAGTTGATTAAAATATATATAAACATTAATAGTACCCTAATATGACAAGTCGGTGGGTGGGTGTGGGAATATGAAATGACTCACTGGTATGAAAAAGAAAATATCAGAACTTCTATTAATATGTAATGTAAAAGAAACAGAAGTTAAGCTTTATCAGTATTTTTTTTTTTTTAAGGTTTTGTTTATTTGAGAGAGTGTAAGCATGAATAGGGCGGGGCGGGGGCAGAGGGAGAGGGAGAAGCAGACTCCCTGCTGAGTAGGGAGCCCAAACCGGGGCTCGATCCCAGGACCCTGAGATTATGACCTGAGCTGAAGGCAGCCATTCAACCTACTGAGCCACCCAGGCCCCAAAGCTTTATGGGCACTGAGGACATCCCTCATGTTGTGGGTCAAAGAGGCTATGTGTGATGTTGGAGATGCATTGTGGGAAGAGGGTGAGCATGCTGTGCTGGGGCCACCTTGCTAGCCTCCCCTGGTTATTACCTTTTAGTATATTGCAGTTTACAAGTGTTCTGCGCATCATATTATTTATAAACTAATCTTCATGATGGTCAGGTGTGCATGCCTGCAAAGAAATCACACATTGAATATGATTAAAAATACAAGCACAGTGAACTACAAGGAAATAGCAAAGCTGACAGTTATGGTCTTAGTATAAGCTTTTTGTCAGACATATAAGAAACAATCAGATAATAATAAGTGTAGCCCAAGTCAGCTTTTTCCTTTCACTGATGTTGGAGGTTGCTGGTCTGGATTATTCTATCTGGTTTTCCTGCTTCTGGTCTAATTTTCCTCCAATCCATTCTCCATATCAGCCAGGCAATGCACCTAAAATGGAACTCTGATTGTCATTTTCTTGCTTAAAACACTTTTTTTTTTTTAAATGCTAAGGGCCAATTCTGGTTTTTGTTAGATATACTGGTGGGGGTCCTGCCTTCCTCTCCAGTCTTACCTCCTTCCCTCCCTATTTCTAAAGGATCTTTTTCTCTCTTACCTGTGCCTAGAGGACTTGCATCTCTCCCTTCACTAGGCTGTATCCTTCTCATTATTCAGGTATGCTGAGCTATCATTTCTCCCAAAAGATCTTTTCTACCTCTAACCCAGGTGAGGTGTGTCCTGATGCAGCCCATCGCCCAGTCAGCTTGGCGTAGACTTGCTCTATGGCTTCTCTCCCTTTTGATAAACTTTAGCAAGTATCTCTAGGACTTACCTCCATGACCGTCCTGATGTGTGTAATACATATTTATGATTAAATTGATTAAAACTGTGTTTTGGAAGCAAAGTGAGATGGGGAAAGGAGCCTGTACAGTATTAATTGATAGAAGATATTATAAGCTTTTTTTATCCCGAAATATAGTGAAGGATTATAAGCAATGCTAATTTTGTTTGATAAACTTTGTTTTTTAACTTTTCTGTTTTTAAAGATTTCTTTTTTTAAAGATTTATTTATTTGACAGAGACACAGCGAGAGAGGGAACACAAGCAGGAGGAGTGGGAGAGGGAGAAGCAGGCTTCCCGCTGAGCAGGGGGCCCAATGCGGGGCTTGATCCCAGGACCCTGGGATCATGACCTGAGCCAAAGGCAGACGCTTAATGACTGAGCCACCTAGGCGCCTCTGTTTTACCACTTTTTAAGGACAATATTACACATTGTTATTAATAATACGTTTATTGAAAGGCAGAGAAGTGTGCAGTAACTTAATGTAAAATAGTTAAATTAATTTCTAAATTCTTCCACAGGCTTTGGTTCTTTTTCTATGACCAGGTTTACAATCTATGATAAGATCACGATGGTTTTAGATACAGGGAATTTTTTTTTCTTGTATTTGAAGAAATATTTATGTCCTTTAAATGAATTAAAACCCTGTACTGTAACCTTTTTTATTGAATTGTCAATTCCTGTTCTTCAGAAAAAGAAGGACCATTTAGCACTACTATGTTGCCTGATTATTGTTTGATTTTGGACACCTTCTAGTCCTGTCTTCCCTTAATTATTCATTTCTCTTTTTGCCTCCCTCTCTCCTGTCCTCCCTTTCTTTCCTTCCTCCCTCTTTTGAGTTTGATTTTTAAGTGTTATTCCCAACTTGTTGGTAGAAAATGTAATTGGATATTTCTCAGGTCGTTGTACAGAATTTAAAAAATAGTTATATGCCAAAATACTGGTATTTCAAAGAATAAAACCCCTTAGTATTTAAATAAACTATCTCCGAATTCTACTTTAAGTTTTTGCAAGATTCCTTTAGCGTATGTCCCTGAACATAATTATGTTCTGACATCAGCACATCATCCAGTGGACCTTACTTGGAAAATCAGTCAACACTGCCTGATGAATAATGGAAGCTGGGCACACAACCTTCTTTTGACTTTAGTAGTCCCCATTCCTTGCTTTTTCCTGCTGCCCTAGGCCAAGTGCACTTTGTTTTCCACATTTAGGTCATTCCCTGCCCCTATATTTATTACTGGTGGGTGCACAAATGTTTGCATGCATGAATTGTTAAACCTTCAGGGTAGAGGTGTATGTTTGATCTATTGGCCTGATGGTCAATACTCCTGTTTAATGATATTAGATGATACCATGTGGAATTCTGGTGAGTGCTTCCCATATGCCAAGAATTACGTTATGAGATTTACAAAAATACAAATCTCTTATATATATATTTTGCAGATTCTAAACTGTAATTTCCCCACAAACATACTTTTCTTTTTGTTACTAGCATTCATTTGTGAATGTTAATCTGTTGTCTAGATAATTGAGAGTTGACTGTAAATAACAAACATAAAAGATGTTAAATATTTTGTCTTTTTTTGGCATAAATTTTGATTTAGTTGCTAAACTGTATTTCTAGGTTCTAAGCTAAGATGAACTTTTATCTTTACGTCAAGTGTAACTACAAAGAATCAGAAAAGACGTTATGCTTATTTTTTTTCCTTTTGAATGCTCAAAAAATACGAGATTCAAATGACTCGCTGAGTTTGTAGGAGTTTGTACTATCCTATCTCCCTTTAGCCCATTATTCAAATATACAGCATGTTCATCGATAATGGAAGTAATATTTGTGCAATTCCTTTCTCACTTTAAAGTGGAATGGAGGCTGAACAAAAAGAAAATTATGTGTCAATTCCCCCCCCCCCCCTTTTTTTTAAGTAGGCTCCATACTCAGGCGTGGAGTCCAGTGTAGGGCTTGAACTCACGACCTGAGAGCAAGACCTGAGCTGAGATCAAGAGTTGGATATTTAACTGACTGAGCCACCTAGGCGCTCCTTAAACATTTTTGATTAACATAGGTAAATTGGCTTTTATTTGATGCACAGTTCTAGGAATTTTGACCCATTTAGAGTTTCTTGAAAACTCCACCCCAATCAGGGGCTTTTTTGCCATTTGTAGACCCTCTTTAGTCAACTAAGTCTTTTGCTGATTTTTAAATTGGGCTGGTTGTTTTGTTGTTGAATAGTTATTTATATATTCTGGATATAAGTTCTTCGTCTAATGTGATTTATAAATATTTCCTCCAGACTGTGACTTGTCCTTTCACTCTCTTTTTTTTTTTTTTTAAAGATTTTATTTATTTATTTGAGAGAGAGAGAGTGAGAGAGAGCATGAGAGGGGAGAGGGTCAGAGGGAGAAGCAGACGCCCCACTGAGCGGGGAGCCTGATGTGGGACTCGATCCTGGGACTCCAGGATCATGACCTGAGCTGAAGGCAGTGGCTTAACCAACTGAGCCACCCAGGTGCCCCTCCTTTCACTCTCTTAACAGTATATTTTATAGAGCAAAAGTTTTTAATTTTGATAAGGTCTAATTTATCAAATTTTTCTTTTATGAATTTTTGTGTCTTATCTAAGAACTTATAATACCAGATAATAAAATATTATATTTTTTAAAGTTTATAACTTTTCATTTGTATATAGATCTATTATTCACTTTGAGTTAAAATTTTTTAAGGTATTAAGTTTAGGACTAGGTTCCTAGTTTCCTTTTTTTGGTTAGCATTCACATGTCCAATTATTCCAGCATCATTTGTTGAAAAGACTCTCTTTTCTTTATTGAATTTGAACCTTTATCAAAAATAAGTTCTTCACATTTGTGTAGTTCTATTTCTGGACTCTGTTGTGTTCCATTGATCTGTGTGTCTGTCAAGACCATACTGTCTTGATTACTGTAGCTTAATAGTCTTGAAATCTAGTAGCGTGAGTTCTCCAGCTTGATCTGCTTTATCAAAATTGTTTTCTGTTCTGATTCCTTTGCTTTACTGTATATTTTAGAATCAGCTTGTCTGTATCTACAAAAATCCTGCTAGGGTTTTGACTGGAATTGTGTTAAATGTATAGAACAATTTGGGAAGAATTGGCCTCTTAATACTATGTTGAGTCTTCTAATCTATGAACTTTGCATGTCTCTCCATTTAGTTCAGTTGTCTTTGATTTCTTTTATCAGTGTCATGTAGGTTTCAGAATACAGATCCTATATACATTTTGATGGCGATTCACCCAAGTAGTTCATTTTTGTGATATTTTAGAATTGTTCATTGCTATTATATAGAAATACTTTTGGTTTTTGCAAAAGGAAATAAAAAAGGCATTTTTAATCTTTCTGTGCATTGAAACCCCTTTCCTGCTCCTTGACTCTGAACCACAGGGCTTTTTCTTGCACTCTGTCTTTGCATTCATTGTCTGCTTCTGAGATTTGAGCTGCCTTGAGTCCTGGCTGGGGTATAGTGGAGGGAAAAAGTCGTTAACTCACTGCCAAATCAGTGGTACTTTGAATTCTGGTCTTCTCCAATCCACCTACCCCAGTTTAATTTCAGAGACCTCAAATTTTTTCTTCATGAATTCTGAGTTTCATAGCTGTATTGTAGTTTGTGCTTATCTTTCCGAAACAAGAACCAAGACCACTCTCTCTCTTGCAAAGACTAAAATTAAGTCTTTATAATCACATCTCAAATTTTCTTTACTTGTAGCAGGCAGTCCACCTATGTGTTGAGATCTTGTAACATTTCTTCCTTGTCTACTCCCTGTTAGGAAAATTACAGTCCAGCTCTTTTCCCAATTTTGAATACTCAGCTTTTATAGTCTTAAAATATTAAGGGAAAATAGAAAAATTTTGGCTTGAGTAAATTATAATTGAAGATGAAATGTCAGAGTAACATACTTGTGATGATTTTCCTTAAAGAAGAGAAGCCATGGTTATATCTGAAAAATTGTTTGAATTCAGACTGCTTCTGCTGGCAGCCTTGGCAAACTTTAGAAAGGATTGGAGGATTGATATTTTAAAAACAAATTTGTGTGTGTGAAACAAATTGTGTGCAATTTGATATTACACATTTAAAAATTTTTATGTAAGTGATGAGACATAGAGGCAGATATTTTAAAGAAGGAATAAACTCCCCAAATTTGCATGAGCCTCAGATTTTATTTCTTTTTTATATACTGCTTTAAAAAATGCTGATTTATCTAGCCAGAAATTCTGCAGTGAGAGCATTGAAAATTTTCATATTAAAATTAGGACAAATACATTTTCTTTTCAATTTGTTGGCCACTTTTATGCTTAAGATTTGTTTTAGGTGTGCCAGGCACAAGTCAGTAGAACCATGCATTTCTGACCTCATCTTCAGGAATAACTGATGCTTTCAATGTAAATTTTAATAATTCTGTAGCCCAGCATAATTATTTAGTGTTAGAATTATATAGCTTCAGTTTCAATCTTGTTGTGCCTGAAACTGAAAATATTTAGTAACATTTGTATCTATTATGGCATGTTCTTGCATGGGGAAAAAGGAAGCAAACTAAAGGTCAATTCTGTGGTAGAGGAAGAAAGTACTCACCTGCTTTTAGAAAGTGGGTTAAGAGTGCTCTATATTTCCTCTTGTTTTTCTTGGAAAAGAAATGTACCAAAGTCCAAAAAACAATCAAAGCCTTGAAAAGACTAGCTGAGAACATATTTCACTTGTGCCTCCCTTTGGTGAAGGATAGGAATTGGAAGGGAGGAATGGGTATGTGGTCATGATGAAATGAAAGAGCATAGATTTTGGGATCAGAAAGATCTGGGTTTGAGGGATGCCTGGGTGGCTCAGTCAGTTAAACAGCCGACTTTTGGTTTTGGCTCAGGTCATGATATCGGGGTCCTGGGATCGAGTCCCATGTTGGGCTCCATGCTCAAGGGGGGTCTGCTTGAGGATTCTCTCTCTCCCTCTGCCCTTCCCCCTGCTCTCTGTCTCTTGCACTCACTCTCTCTAAAACAAATAAATCTTAAAAAAAAAAAAAAGATCTGGGTTTGAATCTAAGCTCTGTCACTAAAATGGTGGATATATTGCTTAATGCCTCTGAGTTTCTTCTCTTGATTACAGTTGCTTTACCTCCTTAATATGTAGACTTGTTTGATGAATTCAGCAGGAACAGTTGTAAAGGGACCCAAAACTATGCCTGGTGATAGTGGTGTACTCATTAAGAAATCGAGCCTTGGGTGCCTGGGTGGCTCAGTCCGTTATGCCTTTGGCTCAGGCCAATGGAGTCCCACTTCTGGCTCCCAGCTCAGCAGGGAGTCTGCTTCTCCCTCTGCCCCTCCTCCCACTCGTTCTCTAAATTTCTCTCTCTCTTTCTCTCTCTCTCAAAAAAAAAAAAAAAAAAGAAACAAACATAGAGCCTTTATTGTACAATAGCTAGAGCAAAAGAGGAAGTAGTTTAATAGCTGAGAACTTTCTGAAAGAGCATGTGCTAATGTTCAACCTTGATGAATAGCAAGGAAAATGATTAGCTTATTTAATAGGGTTCCTAGTTTTTGGCCTGAGTACCCAGGTTTGCATACATTCCTTAAGACTGAGATACAAGATAGTAATGGGTTTAGATTAAGGTTTGGGCAGGATGGTAGCCTTGCATCTGTGGGTTAGCAGGCTCTTTTTTTCTTTTTTCTTTTCATCTTCCTTTAACTTCTCTTTTGAGTACATAAACACATATGTTCTCAAACACAGCTCATAAACACAAATTTTTTAGCCCCATCTCATCTGTCTCACATGATAGTATAACTTGTGACCCACAGAGGATTTGTTTAGACATTTCAGTCTTTAAGGTGAGCTTGTGATGATGTTAGATTGTTAAGAGAAGCTGTGGCAGAATAAAAAGTAATGGACTTACTGGTGATGATATGAATTTCTCACTGCATGTGTCTGAGAAAACTGACCATATTATGTGGCACCTGGAATCTATAGCCATGTGGGTCCAATTAGGAGCTAGAAGCCACATGGTAGGTTTGATGAAAAACTTAATATAAAGAATTACTATAAGAAAAAGAGTAAATATATAAAGAAACACTATATAGTACCCTAGGCTGAGGGAGAGTAACCAAGGAAGGACAAACTCATAAAGGGTGCAAGACCTCCTTGGAGAATAGTATTGTTCAGCCCCCCAAAAACAGAGAATCCTCCTAGTTTAGCCAGGTTGGAGCTGCTCTGGAGTTGGTAGGCAAATAGGCCACCCTTTGCAGTGCAGGTGGGGAGCAGGTATAGACGTGCCGTGGAAGTCTGAGGGGTAGTGGGAGGTGGGGGAGCAGAAGTTTTCTCCATTGCATGAGTTGGTGGGGATGGGGAGAGTCAGGTTGGTAAAGGTTGGGGAGAGGTGTTGTAGAAGGAGCCACTCGTCAGGCCATAAGTGACTGTGTGGAAGCTGAGAGGGGCCCTGCCAACAGACTCTGCACAGGCAGGAGGCATTCAGAGCATTCAGTCTGTGTAGAGGCTCTGGTTTCTATGTCAAGAGGAACTCAGGTTATTTCCAGGAGGAGAGGCTGCAAGATCACAGAGGGATGGTGTTCTGTGCCCATGTCTGGGGAAGGCTTTACCAGATATCTCTCTACACACTCACACTCCCAAACTCCAGCCCAGGCAGGGAATTCCAGGAAGCCCCTCTATAGTCTCTCAGTGCTCTCTGTACAAAAGCTTAACATCGTCTACTTTAAAGGAGAAATGCTTAACGGTTAATGGAATCCCATTGTTTATCATAGGGCCTGCATTGAAGGGTATATTTGGAAATGAGATGCAGTAAATTGGTAACTCATACGGTACCTTCTTTTTTGAAAAAGTGAGGATTTATGCCAGTATATAGCATCTATAAGCTATGTAAATGTTAACTTGATCCTCATTTTGCCTTACATACTACTTCCTGTCTTCTGAAGGATTGATTTATAAAACTAATGAGAACTAAAATCATACCAGTGGTGCATGAAGGACTTGCTGAACTTTGATCATAACATCCCTTAAATCTGCTGGAAGCTGTTTAAGTTTGCAGCAGCTGGTCTCAAGTTACTGATAGTCATTTCATGGCAGATGGTGTTTTGGGTTGTAGTTTAAGGGGAGAAGCTGCAGGTCTGATTTCCCCTCTCTATTACCCCATCACTTTCTCCTCCTACCTCACTTGGCAAATGCCAGCCAGCAGAAGGGACTTAACATTGCCTAGGCTTAGTGATGCTTGCACATGAAAGGACTTTCCGTTACATTGATATTTTACCTGTAACTGATGACATCAACAGGATTCCTCGGAGTAATGCCTCATTTTCCTTCTAGTCTCCTGAATAGCATTGACTTTTAGAATCTTTACAGGCAATACTAGATGTGAAAGAATTTCAATTAATTTTTTTCCTTCAGACAATTTTTTTTTAAAGATTTTATTTATTTATTTGACAGAGACACAGCGAGAGAGGGAACACAAGCAGGGGGAGTGGGAGAGGGAGAAGCAGGCATCCCGCCTAGCAGGGAGCCTGATGCGGGGCTTGATCCCAGGACCCCGAGATCACGACCTGAGCCGAAGGCAGACACCCAACAGACTGACCCACTCAGGCGCCCCAGAGACAGTTTTATTAACTAAACTCCTTTCCCTTCTTTTTCGGAGGCCAGCAACTCCATCTATCATTATGCATATAAAATAAGAAATTGCTTGCCTGGACAGAAACCCAGCCTCTTTTTAAGGCTTTTATTAGTTATAATAAGTTCATGTTAATATTGCCTTATTATAAATATCCACTGTAGACAGTTAGAGGATATTAATAAGCAAAAGTAAGAGAAAGTAACATTCTCTTGCCTAGAGATTATCCCTGTTTATAGTTCAATATGTAGAATTCTGTATCTGTTTATTTCCATGTATATCAGTTTTTACCCAAATGAAATGCTGTTTTGGTCATGCTGTTTTATCAACTGTCTTTTTCTTTTAATGCTTGTCGCCTTTCCATGTTGATAATCTTATGTAATAATTATGTAATCTCAATCCATTGCCACACTGGCTCAATTGCCTCAAAAACATTTACGGGTACTTTGTTCTAATTAGGAGCTAATAGGGACTTTGCTTGGCATCTGATTATGTCCTGTAAACTTCTCTAAGTAATGGCCCTGACTTTGAAGAGAGCAGACAATTTGCCCTACACAGTATTCCACTTTCTGGATTTTTCTTTTGCTTCCTTTGGCGGTGTGTGTTCTTAGATTCCTTTTTTTTTTTTTTTTTAAGTTAGATCTAAGCAACATGGATTAAAATTAAATAGTATTTGACTAGAATGTACTTTAGGTAATGTCCTATATTTCACATGTCACATGAGGACCACCATCCCTGTGCTTTGTTCTTCAGACCACAATGTCTGTGCTGCTTCCTGGGTCTGCCCAGCTTCTAGTTCTTGTAGTTGGTATTACTGCATATTGAAAATCCTAATTTTTCAGCCTCATAAAAACCTTACACGTTTTCTTTAAAAGCGTTTTTAAATGTCTGAGTGAAGCTTGGAAATAATTTTTAAAGAAAATGTACATTTTAAGGTTTTCAGTACTTGCTTTTCAGAGCTTTCTAAGATTAAGCATGTATTATTTTTGACTTTTTAATGTAGGATCTTAGGTCCCAAGAAAATAGGAAGGCATGTTAGATATTTTAGATATATGTTCTGTATGATTTTCTAAAAAGGCCTACTATGGCAATGTATAAACGCTGTAAGAGGCTGTGATGAAGATCCTGCATACAGTCCTGGAGAGAGTGAATGTAATCAGGGGGTGGCCATTGGTCAGTCTGTTTCTTCTCAAAGCAAGGAAGGTTTAGGAGATAATTGCAATGGTAATTTTAGTGAAATATATGGAATAAATGGAAATGATTAGTAGTAATACCATGAAAAATATTTTAAGTGGCATTTATTTTGATTTTCTAAACCTTAAGGAACTGCAAGTTTTTATCAAAAGTAAAAGGTATCATTTTCCCATTGCAATTTCTGTTCTCTCAGTATCTCTCTGTGTACGTGCACGCGCACACACGCATCATATTCCTCTTTGGTTTCTATATCCTTTCAGTCTTCTTAGTGCATCAAAATACTGTGTTGCTTTAAAAAAAATTTTTTTAAAAGACTTCTCCTTCTCGAAATGTTGTTATAAAGGAATAACTTTAAAAGAAGCATCTAGGGTAGTTTCCCTTTCAAAATAAATATATTTGATTACTTGTTATGTGGAAGCAACTTTTCCCTAGAGATGAAGAGGAGAAGAGTCCTAGAAGGAAGTGGGCTTAGTGAAGACTGGTAACTGTGATAAGTATTTCTCACAAGTCACTTTTGTTTGTATTGGCTCTTGCTGTTGGCATGGATTTAGAAGACTTAAAAATTCATATTCCTCACTTAACAATAGTAGGTCTTAAAGACTCGCACATGTTGGGTGGGGAAAGGATTTGTGAGTTTAACAATGTCTTTTGCTCTTATATATAAATGGTGTTGACTTAATAAGAAAACACTAGATCAACCCAGAGCAGGGAGGGTAGGGAAAGGGGTGTGGTGGGAAGGGGGTTGTCTCTGTCTTTGAACCGTCACATCAGCCTTTGTGTTGAGGGATGAAATTTCCTTTTGCTTCCTGGGGAGTTCCTGTATCTGTGCTGTACTGTTACTGAGTCCCTGTTCTTTCTCTTCTGCTATCCCTGCCTGTCGTTCAGTACTGAGCACCTGACTGAACGATGGAATTTACCAGATGGCATGAAGTTCACTGGGCCATCACTGTGCCTAGTAAAGGGTCACTGAAATGTCAGAGTTCTAAATATGGCATTGTATAATTCTTCAGTGTGTGTCTGCATTTTCCCTCACCTGATTCGGTACCTGCCCTGCCCCATCTCCTCCCCCAAAACACCCGAAAGGAACTTTTCTTTGTATATTTCTGAAAGTTCTAATCGGGACGTCCCCCAGGTATAAGCTACGTCCCAAACTCAAGGGCATTCTTTTTACTCCTTGTAAGTAGCATTTACACAAGTACAGTTTTCTTTTATCTTCTATCTATGGAATGCTTTATGGTATGCATAATTTAAGCCTTATAATCATGCTGTGAGAATAGGGACTGCTCTCACCAGGATACAGATGAGAAGGCTCTGGCACAGCCTCTGCCCCTTCAGTTTTGAGTTTTGGATTTTTCAGAGCGATTAGCACATTAAAAAGGCAGACAATTCTTTAGCTTAACACAGAGAGCTCTGCCGTTGATTTCCTCAAATTCATTCTTCCTCCTTTAAGTATGTAGGACCTGGTGCTTGCAAATAGAAAGTCAAATGATTTGGAGGGGGGTGGTCCTAATTATGTTTAAATAATTAAGTTATATAAAAACTGTTTTCATCATCTGGCACAACTTTTTATAATGCGAATTTTAAGACACACACACACAAATCTTTATAATTGAAAAGTGCTTTTCTAGTACATGACCCTAATGATTTTCATACTTCGTAACTGTTTACAAAGGAAGATACTTATGGTCTTATTAGTATTCCAGATACACAAAATGACACTAACTTGAGCCTGCTATAAAATAGGTACTTATGTTTGGTTTTGAATTGTTGAATGGTTCCTCCTACAAATATTTGTCTTATTATATAACATACTAGGATATTTTTTGTTTCTTTGGATTTTATCCTTTGCTCTATGTAGCTCCATTAAAATTGGAAAGGAATTTCACATAGAACTTAACATGGAAGCTATAAAAACAAAAGTCTCAAAGTACAGCATGCTTCCAGGTCACTAGTGATTTCAGTCATAAGAATCTGTGCAAGAACATAGATAAATTATGGCAAAACATTATAATAGTGTCCTATTTGTTTTCCTCTAATATTTTCCAGCAAAATAAATGTCAAAATTACATGTAAAAATACTTGAAATTAAGTTTTGCTTACTAAAATATATAACATTTATAAAATGTTGATTTTTGGTAGTGCTAGAAATCTTAAGTTGGTATGAAATCCCCTCTTTTTTGTTTTTAAAGAAAAGGCTACAACCTTTCTTTAATGGGTTTACAAACCACTGTCATGTAGCAGAGGTTTGTTCCATCTGGAAAAGATGTCCCATTTTTTTCTACAATTTAAGTGGTGTAGAATTCACTCCAGAAGGAATAAATTGAGTATTTTAAAGGTCTGAATCATGCTATGGGGTGGGTCCAGCCCATAAGGGTAAATTTAAGAGTTTTTGCTCCTTGGTAGGGGGACTGCTTTTTGGAAGTAAGAAGCAGAAGATGAACTTGGTAATTTTTTTTCTCCCAAGCTGCGTAGTGATCCCTGTTTGGAAATTTAGTAGAGTTTTGTGGTAAGAATGTTTATGGGTGGGAACTGTAGGGTGTGTCTTCCAATGGAATGTCCACCAAGGAGAGATTTCAGGATATAGTCAGCCTTGGAAGGGAATTAATCTGGGGGTAGAACAGCAGCAGGTCACTTAATCTTCCTAAATATTAATTTTTGGGGCAGGAGTGTTTGAGAGGCAAGATCTTCACAGAGAAAGAGTATATGCTCAAAAGTGTTCTCTCTGTATACAAAGCATTAGTAAAAAATTGATATTTCAAAAATTTAAGTATTACTAGAAGTCTCTGAGCCAAAAAATTTTTAAGTGACTTGAAAAGGTAAGGAAACTTTTTTCCTCACGACATCTAGTATTTGTCTAGGTACTTTACATAGGCATTTTTAGTACAAATGCTATAGTGATTTGTACTGCTCAATTTGAAAGTTGAAATTGAGGCTTAAGGAGGTTAAATAATTTGCTCAAGGTCACATAGTGAGTAATGGAGTCTGAATTTGGTCTTAGGTTTTTTGAACTTGGGTTATATGTTTCATAATCATGATCCTATCTGAAAAGTTGACCGTTTACAATTATGAGATAATCAAGACCCTAACTCTTCTTTTAGGAGCCCATGGCAATTAGCTCAGGAAGTGTATCTAAAATAGTATCTGTTATGTGTTTATCAAAGGTGGATTTGGGTTAAAAAAATAAAATGAGCACTTATCTTTTTTGATATCTTAATATAAATGTGTATTATCAGTTTTTAGTTTTAGAACAGAAAAACTAGCTGTTTTAAACAAAAAATACAATGATGCTTATAAAAATGTTGGCAATTTGGAGAGGCAGTTCAAAATGGCAGTATAGGAAGATCCTGAACTCACCTCCTCCCAGGGATACAACAAATATACAACTACATATGGAACAATTCCCTCTGAAAAGAATCTGAGAACTAGCAGAACCCCTTCACAACGAAGGATAAAAGTTCCACACTGAGATAGGTAGGAGAGGCAGAGACACACTTGTCAAAACCCCACCCCTTGTGTGGCAGCCTTCAATAGGGGTAGGGGGAAGGTGTCTCAAAAAAAAGACAAAGAAGCAACCAAATGAAATATAAAGGGTAAAGAGTAAGGGGTTTATACCCCATATCATTCATCCCAATCCTTGGTTCCTGCACTGGACAGACAAAACCCAAAATTTCTGGCTTTCAAAATCAACAGGGATTATGTTCAGAGGAAACATAGGGCTATAGGCAATGAAGATTCTGTTCTTAAAGGGCTTGTGCACGGACCCAATCATCCCAGGACCCCATTGCAAAAGCAGCAGTTTGAAAACAGCCTAGACCATAGGTGAAGGAGGTTCACTTGCTGAGCTTAGTGTCTGAAGAAGAGCAGAAGTCTGTGGGGACTCTTTGGGGACTGAATGCTGACAGATACCATTTTTATAGGCTCTCTCTACCTTGCTGGCCCCGGTGCTGGGTGGCCATTTTTTGTACTGTCACTGTAATCACTTAGCAGCGGGTAAATGGCCCCATCTCCATGAGCCACTGGAGCAGCCCTGCCAGACACAGCCTTCTGAACTGCTTGTGCAACACCACTAGCTGTAGTAGGTGAGCAGCCCTTCCTATCACTCCCATGCTATTTGCACAGCTCAGTCAGACAGTGGGCAAGCAGCCCGGACCCTCTGTGCCACTGATGCAACCCCACCAGAGCCAATAGGTATATGCAGGTCACACAGGGGATGCCCCTTGAGCACCAGGCTCAGGTCACCAGAGAGGAGTGTGTTTCTGGACCCAGGGGGTCTGAAACAATCGAGAGAGAGAGCTCCAATAGACAAACAAGGACTAGGGTAAAGTTAAATGACAGGGTTCATGTCCTACACAGAGATACTTTTTCAAAACAGGTAAGGATCGCTGTTTCACAATATATAGAAACAAACATAAAGAGTCAAAATGAGGAAATAGGAACATGTTCCAAATGAAGGAACAGGATAAAACCCTAGGGGAAAAAACCTTAATGAAATGGATATAAGCAATTTATCTGATAAAGAGTTCAAAATAATGGTCTTTAAAGATGGTCATTGAACTCTGGAGAAGAATGGATGAATGCACCAAGAACTTCAACAAAGAGATAGAAAATATTAGAAAGTACCAAACAGAACTCACAGAGCTTAAGAATAGAATAATTGAACTGAAAAATATACTATAGGGAATCAAGAGCAGACTAGATGATACAGAAGAACAGATCAGTGACTTGGAAGGCTGGGTAGGGAAAATCACCCAAACAATAGCAAAATAATAATAATAATAATAATAATAATAATAATAATAATAATAATAATTTAAAAAATGAGGATAGAGGGATCTGTGGGATAGCATCAAGCATACTCACATTATAGAGATCCCAGAAGGAGAAGAAAGGAAAAAAGGGCCAGAAAACTTCCCTAACATGGGGAAGGAAATAGACATCCAGTCCAGAAAGCACAGAAAGGTCCAAATAAGATGAATCTGAAGAGATCTACACAAGACACATTATACTTAAAATGTCAAAAGTTAATAAAAAGAAAACCTCAAAGGCAACCGGAGAAAAACAGCTACATGCAAGGGAAACCCCATAAGACTCTAAATAAGTTGATTGTTTTTTGGCAGAAACTATAGGTTAGGAGGGAGTGGCATGATATATTCAAAGGGAAAAACTTCCAACCAAGGATACTCTACCCAGCAAAGTTATCATTCAGAATTGAAGGAGAGAGAGTTTTTCAGAGAAGCAAAAGCTAAAGGAGTTCATCACCACTTAACTGGCTTTATAAGAATTGTTAAATGGACTTGTTTAGGCTAAAAAGAAAAGGCCATAACTAGAAATAAGAAAATATTTGAAAAAAAAAATCTCACTGATAAAGGCAAATATTATAGTAAAGGTAGTAGATCGACCACTTACAAAGTGGGTATGAAAGTTAAAATACCAAAGTAGTAAAATTAACAATCAGGAAGGAATACACAAAATACAAAGATGTAAAATATGATGTCAAGAACAGTAAACATCAAGGGAGAGTAAAAATGTATTTACATTTTTAATATTTTTTATGTTTAAAGATTTATTTATTCTAGAAAGAGCTCGAGCAGGGAGAGGGGCAAAGGGAGAGAATCCCAGGCACACTCCCTGCTGAGCATGGAGCCCAACATGGTGCTCAGTCCCACAACCCCGAGATCATGACCCAAGCAGAAATCAAGAGTTGGGTGCCCAACCGACTGAGCCACCCAGGCACCTCAAAATGTAGTGTTTTTAGAATGCAGTCAAACTTAAAGGACTATCAACTTAAAATAGAATGCTGTATATATAGGTTATTATATATGAATCTCATGATAACCAAAAACCTATAGTAGATACACACAAAAAAAATACTGAGAAAGGAATCTAAACATACCACTAAAGAAAGCTGTCAAACTAAAAAGGAAGAGAACAAGAGATGAAGAAAGGAACAGAAAAGAAAATAACCAGAAAAAGTTAACAAAATTTCGATAAGTGCATACTATCAAAAAATACTTTAAATGTAAATGGACTAAATTCTGAAATCAAAAACATAAGGTTGGTGAATGAATAAAAAAAAAAAATCCCTCTATATGCTTCCTACAAGAGACTCACTTCAAATCTAAAGACACACACAGACTGAAAAGAAAGGGATGGCCAGAAGAAATTCCATGCAAATGGAAATAATAAGAAAGCCGGGGTAGCAAGACTTATATGAAGCCAAATAGACTTTAGAACAAAGACTGTAACAAAAGGCAATGAAGGGCATTACATAATGATAAAAGGACCAACCCAACAAGAGCATGTAATGTTTGTAAACACTTATGTACCAACATAGAAGTAACTAAATATATGAAATAAATATTAACAGACATAACAGGAGAAATTGACAGCAATACAATAATAGTAGGAGACTTTAATACCCTACTTACATGAAGGGATAGATCATCCAGACAGAAAATCAAAAAGAATGATTGATCTTAAATGACACATTAGATCAGATGGATTTCATAGATATCTATAGATGTTGTATCCACACAGCAGAATACACATTCAACTACAAACAGAACATTCTCCAGGATAGATGACATGTTAGGCCACAAAACAAATCTCAATAAATTTATGAAGATTAAAATACTTTCAAGCATCTTTTCCAACCATAGTGTGTGAAACCAGAAATCAATTACAAGAAAAAAAAAACTGGGAAAAAAAAAATACAAACACGTGAAGCCTAAACAACATGCTACTAAACAACTAATGATGAAAAAAATTAAAGGGGAAAAAAAAATCCTGAGACAAATGAAAATGGAAACACAATATTCCAAAATTTATGGGATGCAGCGAAGGGACGTTCATATTGATACAGCCCTACCTCAAGAAACTAGAAAAATCTCAAACGAACAGTCCAACTTTACATCTAAAGGAACTAGAGAAAGAAGAGATAAAGCCTAAAAGTAATAGAAGAAAGGAAATAATACAGATCAGAGTTAAAATAAATGGAATAGAGGCAAAAAAAGAAAACAGAGAACATCAGTGGTAATAAGAGCTGTTTCTTTGAAAAGATAGAGTTGACAAACTTTTAGCCAGACTCATCTAGCAAAAAGGAGAGGACCTAAATAAATAAAATCAGAAATGAAAGAGAAGTTACAACTGGTATCACAGAAATACAAAGGATTGTAAGAGACTTCTGTGAACGATTATATACCAACAAATTGGACAACCTAGAAGAAACGGATTCATTCCTAGAAACAGTTTTCCAAGACTGAATCATGAAGAAAAAAAATAATTTTTGAATAGATCAAGATTACTAGTGAGATTGAATTAGTAATCAAAACAACTTTTAACAAGCAAAAGTCCAGGACCAGATGGCTTCACTGGTGAATTCTATCAAACATTTAAAGATTTAATCCCAATCTTTCTCAAACTGTTCCAGAAAATTGAAGGAGAGGGAATGCCTCCAAATTCATTTTATGAGGCCAGCTTTACCCTAATGCCAACACTAGACAGACGCACAATAAAAGAAAATTACAGGCCAATATCCCTGATGAACAAAAATCCTTATCAAGTTATTAGCAAACCAAATTCAACTACATTAAAAGGACCATACACCATGATCACATGGGATTTATTCCAAGGATGCAAGAATAGTTCAACATCTACAAATCAATCAACATGATACAACACATTGATCATTTCAGTAGATGTAGAAAAAAACATTTGACAAAATTTAACACATTTATGATAAAAACTCTCAAGGTCTGTGTAAAGGGAATGTACCTCAACTATTATAATAAAGGCCATTTGTGACAAACCTACACCTAACATACTCAACATTGAAAAGCTGAAAGCTTTTCCTCTAAGATCAGGAGCAAGACAAGGATGTCCATTCTCGCCACTTTTTTTCAACATAGTTTTGGAAGTTCTAGACAAGCAGGCAAGAAAAAGAAATAAAAGGCATCTAAACTAGAAAGGAAGAAGTAAAACTGCTATTTGCAGATGATATCGTATACAGAAAACCTTAAAGACTATACCAAAAATGGTTAGAATTAATATTCAGTAAATGCAGGATACAAAATTAACATACAGAAATTTGTTGAGTTTCTATACACTTAAAACGAACTAGCTGAAAGAAAAATTAAAACAATCGCATTTACAATTGCATAAAAAAAAAGTACCTAGGAATAAATTTAACGAAGGAGGTGAAAGACTTGTACTCTGAAAACTATGACATTGATGAAAAAAATTGAAGACACAAATAAATGGAAAGATATATTGTGCCTCATGGATTGGAAGAATTTATTTTGCTAAAATGCCCATACCATCCAAAGCAATCCTTATCAAAATACCAACAATGTTTTTCACAGAACTAGAACAAGTAATCCTAAAATTTGTATAGAGCCACAAAATGCCTTGAATAGCCAAGGCAATCTTGAGAAAGAAGAACAAAGCTGCAGTGATCATGCTCCCTGATTTCAAGCTGTTCTACAAAGCTATTGTAATCAAAACAGTATTGTCCTGGCAGAAAAACACGTAGATCAATGGAGCAGAATAGAGCACCCAGAAATAACCCATATAACACATGTATTATTAATCTATGACAAAGGCAAGAATATACAATGGGGAAAAGACAGTCTCTTCAATAAATGGTGTTGGGAAAACAAAACAGCTATATGCAAAAAAATGAAACTGGACCACTATTTTACAACATATGCAAAAATCAACCTAAAATGGACTATGGACTTGAATGTAAGACCTGAAACCATAAAGCTCCTAAAAGAAAACAGGCAGTAAGCTCTTTAACGTTGATCTTAGTGATGGGTGAGACCTTACTTTGTTTTACATGGCCACATTCCTGACTTTCCTTACCTCAGCCCTCATTAAATTATCATCTTTGGTTCTTTTTGGGGTGATTAAAATGTTCTGAAATTGATTATGTTGATAGTTGCACAACTCTGAATATACTAAAAAATATTGAATTTTATATTTCAAATGGGTAAATTTTACCATATGTAAATTATATCTCAATAAAGCTGTTATATTTTTAACATCTAAAAAAAAAATCACCTGCTCATGTGTCCTGTGGAAGATTTTTTTAACCCTTCCTTTCTGATGTTTCAAGATATATAGGTGACAGTTTTTTTTTTCCATGCCTCTAGAGACTTTCTCAGTGAATAAATAAATATATAAATATTTAAAATAACTTGATTAATAGGTGCAGCTATACTTTTTCTTTCTTTTTTTTTTAATTTTGAGAAGTTAGATATTACAGCAAGTGCAACAGGGAATGCTAGAGCTAACCTCTAGTTCTTAATTCCCAAATATCAGAAAAAAATAGATATAACTCTGGGAGAGTGTTCTAAACCTATTATTATCTCTGGAAGAATATTTTTCAGAGTACTTTTTTAGAGCTAAGTTGCAGAGAATCAAGTGTGAGTACACAATGTAAACATACGTTTATAGTTATATACATTTTTTTCTGAATGGAAGTAATTTCAATATGCATTTTCCTGGGGATTTCTGAAGGGAGTTATCCTGTGGAAAGTACATTAGAAGGTAATAGTTCAAGTTTTGCAGAGTGTGGAAAGGAAGTAATTTCTAGGCTAGTGTTCTGTCTTTTAGCATTGTTTTTAGTTCAGGTGCTTAAACCTGTCAAAAGTTTAACTGGTTTCTAGAGAGAAGTAGAGAGTTCTTCAAAGCACTTTCCCCTCACTGATGAATGCTATATTAAAGTAAACCATTTTTTTCTTGAGTTTCTTGTGTAGTCGCTCCTTTTTTTTTTTTTAAAGCTTTTATGTTTAGTAAGCAAATATAATACCAGTTATTAAAGGTTAAGGGAAAAAATTGAAGGAGTCTCTTCGTTCATGTTTAGTTACAAAGGGTATTTATATTTGATATTTTTATCTTGATATTTATATTTTTGTCTTCATCTGTTTTCTCTCAAAGCGTTTGAGTATAAGAAGGAAAAAAAAAAAAACTGGTAAACTTAAAAAACACACACATACACACCAGAAAACCCCCAGCTGGCTGTTTTGGAAGTGTTCACAGTTATATAATCAGGCCAATATGTGTAAAACATCCATCAACTTAAGAGCAAGAAAGTAAGTAGTAATCTTAGCAGAGAATTATCCATTTGTACTCAATTATTAGTTTTTTTTTTTTTTAAGATTTTATTTATTTATTTGAGAGAGAATGAGAGACAGAGAGCACGAGAGGGAAGAGGGTCAGAGGGAGAAGCAGACCCCCCCGCAGAGCAGGGAGCCCGATGTGGGACTCGATCCCGGGACTCCAGGATCATGACCTGAGCCGAAGGCAGTCGCTTAACCAACTGAGCCACCCAGGTGCCCAATTATTAGTTATTTTTGAAAATGTCCTATAAAAGAGGTAATTGCAAAGAGAATATCTTCAATCACAATCTAGATTTTGATATGAGAAGTAGGCTTGCTGATTATAGGTTTTCAGGTAGATAAGTAATAATTAAATGACTCTTCTATTTTCACCTGTTCTGAAATTTGAATAGAAATAACACAAGGCTAAAAAAAGAGTTTTGAGAATTAACGGGTTAGCTACCACTAATGGGTTGGCTACAACATACATAGCTGTTGTCTTCTGAACCTGTGCTCTCTGACAGACACGGCTTCAACTTCCCATTTCCCTTTACTTCCTCACGTGATTCTTGTTTTTCAAAAAGATTGCATTTCCTTTGGAAGATATTTATTCTCCTGGGCACAGAGGTAATATATATATATTTTTAAAGATTTTATTTATTTATTTATTAGAGAGCAAGCGAGAGAGAAACAGCATGAGAGAGGAGAGGGTCAGAGGGAGAAGCAGGCTCCCCGCTGAGCCGGGAGCCTGATGTGGGACTCGATCCCAGGACCCTGGGATCATGACCTGAGCCGAAGGCAGTCGCTTAACCAACTGAGCCACCCAGGCGCCCGGCACAGAGGTAATATTAATATTGGTTTTTCCTTATGCCCTCTTTTTTGCTTCATATTTTTCTATATTCTTGGAAGAGAGGGCATAAAACTCAAGAATGTCACTGCCTTGGAGCTTCATACCATCTGGCCAAATACTCTCGACCACATTCGTAGCTGCCCATCTCCTACAGTTTTTCCTCCGTCCCCTCTACCCTGTCATCATGATCTTTATTAAGATAGGGTATTTGACCCATCTACCACCCTATTTTAATGTTTTTGTTTTTATTTTTATTTTTATTTTTATTTATTTTTTATTTATTTTATTTATTTATTTTATTTTTAAAGACAGCCAGAGAGGGAACACAAGCAGGGGGAGTGGTAGAGGGAGAAGCAGGCTTCCCGCAGAGCAGGGAGCCCGATGTGGGGCTCGATCCCAGGACCCTGGGATCATGACTTGAGCCGAAGGCAGACGCTAAACGACTGAGCCACCCAGGCACCCCTAATGTTTTTGTTTTTAATTAGAAAACCTCTACTGTACTCCTGTAAACCATCTCTCTTATTAACAGGAATTAGCATACCTCTGATACAATAAATTTAGAAACTCCACTCTACAAATTCTTATTCTCTTTTCTTTCCCATTTAACCTATTCTGCTCTTTATATGTCTTTAACATATTTTATTTTTCTGGTTATCTGGCTTCTCATGCATTTATTTCTCTGTTCTGTCTAAATTCCACAGTCATTTTAACTTTCTTCAATAGCTGGCTCGATTTCAAGCTTTCTCTTTTCCCTAGACAGACTTTTGTTCAACATGCCACCAACCATAAAACTGAATCAGCCTAAACTGTAGTATCTCCCATTTCAGTTCTCCAGCTAATGGGTGCTACTGGAGGGAGAAGGTGGGCCTAGATAACCCAGTGGTAGAGTGTTTGCATATATCTTTTGTAATTTTCATAACTTCCATGGAAGCTATCATTATCACCTTTTTCTAGATTAAAAGAAGGGAGGGGAGGGAGAAGAGGAAGAAGAGGAAAGGTGGGTTTGAACCCAGGCCTTCTGATGCATGATCGCACAAAGGATGCAGCAGTTCCAGATGTGACATCTGCACATCAGTGTTTCTTCAAGATTGTCAGACTCCTGGGCTGCACTCTGGACCAGCTTTAAGACAGTCTCCATAGCAATGCTTATGGCTAGAGTAATGCCAGCCTCTAATTGATTTGGTCTTGAGTTATTGTCAATCTCAGTAGTAAGGTTGTGAGATTTTGCTACTGGTTTTAGGGTAATTAGGGCCCACTTATGTGGCTAGTTAATGGGAATCAATCCCAACTAGTCACCAGGACAGCTAAACTGTGTAAGAAGTATGAAACTGATGCTAGGGAAGCAATTGATAAGCATTTGTTATGGTGGCTGATACTTTTATTCAATATAAAAAAAGAAACATTTTCAAATTCTAATAGTTTATTACCAGTTTGCTTACAGAAATTTAGAAAACTAAATCATAAGAGGAGACAGTCTGAAATCAATGAAATAATTTTATAGGGTTTACTTTCTTGAGACAACTCATATGGGAGTAGGGAAGATATTGTTATTTTAGTGATTCCAATTTGGGATTTTATGAGCCATATAAGCTGGAGGATAAAGAATGCAAAATAATAGAGATTGTAGTTCAAAGTGTAACTCAGGTGATTTCCCAAGTAGTGTATGGTGGATGGCAAGTAAATGTAGCTAGGTTATTTATTTGAGGGGTCAGGTTCATGGGGTGCAGAGGGTAGGTACAGGATTTGAAAGGTGTAAGAAATTACAATCAGGATAGGATATTAAAGTTTGACCTATATGATGTGGTGAAATTTCAGGTAATTGCAAGGTCCTCTGGTGATGGGAGTACAGGTGTGAAGAAGTCAATGAAGCAGATAGGGTGTTGAATGGACCATCAATATGAGCTCTGAGATTTAAGTGAGAGCAAACAGAGGGTAAGTTTACTATGAGCCAGATGTCAAGTTCCTCAGTGTTTATAGAAGGCGACCTGAAGTTAAGTGATTAACATGGATAAAGCAGCAATGTACCTAGATGGCCACTCCCTTGGAGGAAGAGGAGTGTTGCTATTGAGCTAGAGTAATGCATTCCTGTGGAAGGTGCAGGAGGGATTTAGGAAGATGCTGACTCTGCTCCCTTCCCCTGATCTGCCATTTGGAGTTTGTGATGGAAATGGTGTAACTGAGGAAGAGGCAGTCTACATAAGCTTCTTGGGCATCAGAAAGCAATTCCAGAATTCCTATTGAAAGGGCTATGGGTAGGAGTTGGTGAGAAAGAATCTGGAAAAGTGACATGTAAGCCACTTAGTGGCAGTAATTATGGATCTGAGGCCGAGAGGTATGGAGTTAGGAAATAGACTTCATTCAGGCTCATTGTACTGTGATTTGAGACTTTTTTTTGTTGTTTGTTAGTGTTATCACTGGCTATTTGAGCCATTCCTGCTAGACCACCCATAAAATGAGCTACTTGATATTTTCCAAGTCCCGCTTATGCCTGTCTTTGCTCATATATGTAGTTTTCCAAATGTCTCTCCCACTCCAACTCAACGTCTGGAATCAACCTCATGTAAAACCATGTCAACCCTCACCTTCTCTGGGATGTTTTCTTCATAGATATATATTCTCTGTTTTATTTGGCATGACTCTTGAGATGCTTTGTGTGTATTTATTGCAGGACTGCATATTTCAGTTCATTTCCTGTACTACTGAGCATGAGTCCATTCTCTTTGTGTGTGTAAAATACCTTGTTGAATACAGCAGTCAAAAGGGACTCCCAAGTGTAGAAGGAGCCCTCCAGGTTCTTGGAGTTTTAATCCATTTGATTCCTGATTCATTTCTCCATGCAGCAGGGTCAACTTTGTTAACAAGAATTATTTGTATACTTAGAAAAACTCTAAATTGAACCTAAGACATATATGCGTCTGAAAAGCTAGATTTATTTTTATAGTGGCACTGTTTCATTTCAATCTCTTTATCTTCAGCTGCCTTTTTGGGGGATGGGGTGGGGATTTCCTCTAGCTATTTATTAATCAAAGAAGACTTCAGCTGTAATTCATATATCAGCTTCCTATTTTCTTCCTGGAGAATAAGCCACAGATTTCTTTTTTTTTTTTCCCTTTCTTGGGCTCAAACACCACTGAAAACCCCCAGCAAATAGAAAGCATAGTTAAAGGATGAGTGGAATATCTGTACAAGGTTTATTTTTGCTACCATAGCAACTACCAGCAGTTACATTATCTCTCACTTTTGGAGCTCCTAGCTCACATGAAAAATGTTCGGTGTAACTGGTGTAACTTTCGGTATTAACCCCTGCTGGAAGTTGTGGCTCAGTCCCCGGTTAATCATGAAGAGCTTTGCCTTTAAAAACAACAAAACAAACAAAAAGCAACCAAACAAAAAAAAGCCCCAACTCTTTAAATCTTTGACTACTTCAATTCATCATGGGATTCTCTAGAAGTATTCTCATGAATATCTGACTACTTTTCCTTAGATATCAATTTAGTCTTTATATTCATTATTTTAAAAATCACTTATTGACTCTTCTAATACCGATGGAATAAAAAATGAAAATCACAAATTTTTTGCCTTAAATAATCCATAATGTAGGATGGGAAATAGATGATGTGTAATAAGTGAGTGTCCTTTTCTATGTGTTCGGTGAACACAGGACAGGAAACTAGGGTATTCAGTGGGAGGAAGGGGGAGAGACTGGAGGTGTCTTCTCAGAGGAATTAACATTAGAACTGGCCTTTTTTGGAGAACCAGTGTTTTGGACAACAGATGCGCACATTTCACTAAGGGTTTCACAGAAGAAGCTGTGCAAAATATGTGTATTGGGAACTGGGTATATGCTTTAGCAATGTGTAAGGAACTTGTGGGACTGAAGAAATATCTGTGAATTCTTTAAAGAAAGGACCTAAAATTTAATTAGAGATTCAAAATAAAAAAATAGATCAGTAAGACAATCTAGGATTATATACATAGTGTTTGATTAGCTGCCACATGCTGTGCCTATCGTAATAGCACTCCCTTCTTCAAGGATCTTGTTTGAGAATATAAAACATGCATAAATGGGGGCGCCTGGGTGGCTCAGTCGTTAAGCGTCTATCTTCAGCTCAGGTCATGATCCCAGGGTCCTGGGATCGAGCTCTGCATCCGGCTCCCTGCTCCGCAGGAAGCCTGCTTCTCCCTCTCCCACTCCCCCTGCTTGTGTTCCCTCTCTCGCTGTGTCTCTCTCTCTGTCAAATAAATAAATAAAATCTTTAAAAAAAAAAAATGCATAAATGAAAACTTAGCATTTTAGTCAGTCTATAAAATTAATATGAATGAAGTTAAGAGTTAAGTGCTGTGAATGCTGTGGAATGAGAGAAATCACCAGAACCTGAGGAGAGAAAGGAAGCCATGGAAGGTTTTGGTGGCCCACTTGGACCTGCTGCTTCTCTTGCCTAGATCCTGGTCTTGCGCTGGATCCTGGTCGTGCTGCTACCACCCCTTCCTCAAGGCTGCCTTGGCACCTGTGGAGTGTGTGAGAACATCCACTCCCATGATTGGTGTTTGATGCTTTTTTGTTTTTTGTTTTCCTTCTCTAGATTCTATATTTGAGAGAGAGAGAGAGTTCACCCAAGCGGGGCGGGGGGGGGGGGCAGGGCAGAGGGAGAGGGAAAAGCAGAGTACCCACTGAGCTCGATATCCCCCACATGGGGCTTGATCCCAGGACTCTGGGATCATGATCTGAGCCAAAGACAGACGCTGAACCTACTGAGCCACCCAGGTGCCCCCTGTGTTTGATGGTTTTAACTTTGTATCTCTTGCATTATAATGTCTGATCTACATCTCGGGTGTGTTTGGAATGTCTGGGATGGAAGAAGAGATTTTAGTGTCTGGATTTTTAGTATCTAGATCTGGCCAGGCAGCCAGAACACAAGTTCCTGACACTGCTGAGGGCCATAGCCCACAACCCAAGAGGCGTTGCTCCTCCCCCAACTCGTGTTCTCTCTTTCAAATAAATAAAGTCTTAAAAAAAAAAAAAGATTATTCATACTCTTGTAATCTGTGGAAATCTAAAATTATAAAACATAAAAGGCAATACAAAGTAACAAGGGAATTAGAAATGAAAAATGTCCTAATAAATTATAAGGATAAAAATTCCGTTTTTTTTTCTTTTTTTTTAAAGATTTTATTTATTCATTTGACAGTGAGAGAGGGAACACAAGCAGGGGGAGTGGGAGAGGGAGAAGCAGACTTCCCGCCGAGCAGGGGGCCTGATGTGGGGCTCGATCCCAGGACCCCGAGATCATGACCTGAGCTGAAGGCAGATGCTTAACAACTGAGCCTCCCAGGCGCCCCCAGAATTCCTTTTTTGCTACTGGATAGTCTTCTCGGAGGTTAAAGAAAAAACACCATTAAGAAAATAATGCATGGCTTTGTTCAGTTTAAAAAATATATACACTGATAATGTCAGTTATTTAGGAAATAATTTTTACATTTTTTCTAAAAAGCAGCAGAGAGATTTGAATACCTTCTTATGCTCTTGATATAAAGTTGAAAATAAGTCAACTTTATTGGGTTTTCCCTGTGCATGTAGTTCCCTCATGCTTAAAAAAAAAAAAATGTTTTGAGTATGGAGTGCCTATAGATAAGTCATTTCACAGTTCAGGCCTTTAAAATAAAATCAGGTTGGGGCACCTGGGTGGCTCAGTCGTTGGGCGTCTGCCTTCGGCTCAGGTCATGATCCCAGGGTCCTGGGATCGAGCCCCACATCGGGCTCCCTGCTCGGCGGGAAGCCTGCTTCTCCCTCTCCCACTCCCCCTGCTTATGTTCCCTCTCGCACTGTGTCTCTCTCTGTCAGACAAATAAATAAAATCTTAAAAAAAAAAAAAAAGAAGAAATTATCCCTAAAGCACTCTCAAAAAAGATGCTATGGGTT
>NW_023270377.1:65555406-65699424 GCF_011800145.1 Mirounga leonina
TCAAAGTTCAATATATTCTGTCCAGGGGCGCCTGGGTGGCTCAGTCGTTAAGCGTCTGCCTTCGGCTCGGGTCATGATCCCAGGGTCCTGGGATTGAGCCCTGCATCGGGCTCCCTGGTCGGCAGGAAGCCTGCTTCTCCCTCTCCAACTCCCCCCTGCTTGTGTTCCCTCTCTCGCTGTGTCTCTGTGTCAAATAAATAAATAAATCTTAAAATAAAATAAAATCAGGGTGGAAAATTTAATTTGGAGCACATTTGGAATTAAATTAGACTTCACGTTTAATGGATGGCGTATAGCTCCTAGATTCAAACACTACCTCCTAGGTGCCTCATGGACTCTAAATAGTTCCTCTCCTTAGGTATCTCACACACGAGCAGAATGCCTGTTTGGCTTATTGTGAGAAAGGATGAAAGAATGCTTGAGAAGCACTTTACAAAAAGCCTCGTCTGCAGTAAGTACACAGTGTGTGGGATCGTGATGATGCCAAAGCATTCTTTTATCTAAAAATTAAAATGTTAGGGCTCCTGGGTGGCTCAATAAGTTAAGCATCCAACTCTTGATATCCGCTCAGGTCATGATCTCAGGGTTATGAGATCAAGCCCGTGTCCGGCTCATGCGTTGGGTGTGGAGTCTGCTTAAGATTCTCTCTTTCCCTCTCCCTCTGCAGCTACCCTCTCCTCCCCTGCAAAATGTTAGCTCAGTACTGCTACAATTTGTTAATAGCAAATTTATTTTTAGTGACCTTTTACAGAACTGCTCTAGCCTTATCCATTAGTATCCATGTACTTTTTTGGGGGGGGACATAGGGCATTATTGTGCCTTTTTTGTCCTATGGATATAGAGCACCTAAAAAATAAAAGCCTTTCTGATAAAAAAGTCTAATAAATCACTGCAAAGAAGATAAATGTCTGTTTTTCTCTATGTGGTATTCATTATGATCTACATGTAAGGTGCTGAATCTTTGTACTTTTGATTTTAAAGTAGTGAAAATTACTTTCACAATTAAAATGCAACATGAAATTCTGAATATTATGGAAGGAAACCAATTGCTCACTGCTGGTAAAATTCTGGAGGGCGCAAGTGTCTATTTGAAATTCTCCCAAGACGAAGGAAACGCCCAGGGGAAAATATGCACATCATAGGCAAGGTATTCTTAAAGGGTGTCTGTTCTGGAGTTTGACTAAGTGGAAGAGCAAATTATTGACTGAGAATTATATTTACTTCTTGCCCAGAGACCTCACAAGGCGACAGCGTGTCTTCATGAAAACATAGCATCTCCACTGTGTCTGTTGCTTACTCTGCCTTTTGGATTTCCACTTCACCCAGCAGAGACACTGGCAGTGTCGCCCAGGGCAAACATCATTTGGTTTCTAAATAAGGCACAAAGATGAAAATACACAAAAGTAGAGTGGTTGCTCAATGAATAGGAGTACTGCAGCTTCTGTCCGTACTATGCAGTGATAATATCTGTGTCTTTGTAGAGCTTATAACCCAATATCCTAGGAAGCAAGGAAAATAATCATATTTAGCTTTAAAATTAATGTTTAATTAATTATTTTCCAAGAGGAAGCCACGCTAAAAAAGTTTATCTAGAAAAACCCCTCATGAAAAATCTCATAAAATTTTTCCATGTGATTCACCCAGAGGCCTTTAAAAAAAAGTGTGTCTATGTTTGTATCTTTAAGTGTAAATTGACTAATAAGTTATAGATTTACATTTTTTAAACTGATATACTCTTTTTAAGGGATTGCATAGAATTAATTTCACTGTCAAAAATGTTTATTGCAAAGGCCTGCTTCTCTTTTCTTTTGGGGCATTAGAATGCTCAGTAAGTATTAGCGATTTCTATGGTGCAGACACTGTGCTGAGAACTTTCTTTATATTAGCATATTAAACCCCTGAGTAGGTGTTATTATTACCCCATTTTACAGAAGAGGATCTAAGATAGAGTGAGGATAAATAACTTGCTCTAGATCACATGACCAGTTAATGGCTAAGCTAGGAATCTGCCCAGGTAGTTAGCACTATCTTGCCAGACTGCTTCTGCATTTAAGCGAAAGTAGCACTTTGCTTCAATTGTAGGGTAGTGGACTAAACTACAGAAAGAATAATTATATCATATTTCTGCCTTTTATTTTATTTTTTTTCAAGATTTTATTTATTTATTTGAGAGAGAGAGAATGAGAGAGAGCACATGAAGAGGGGAGGGTCAAAGGGAGAAGCAGACTCCCTGCCGAGCAGGAAGCCCGATGTGGGACTCCATCCAGGGACTCCAGGATCATGACCTGAGCCGAAGGCAGTCGCTTAACCAACTGAGCCACCCAGGTGCCCCATCTGCCTTTTAAAATATAAGAAATGCATGAAGCAAACTGTTCTCAATAGGCCAAAGTGCAGCGTAGAGAACCTTCCCACAGATGGGGGCCTACCCCGTATTTCCTTCTTAACACATCTCTACTCTCCTTTCAATTTTGCATATCTACTGGCGGAACTCTACCATCTTAGCTCTTCTTTCCTTCTAGACTGGTTTATTGAAACGGTGGCTAGTGGAGGAATCCCAGTCCATGTGGTCTCTGCTGCAGGAGCTAAAGGGCCTTGTTGCTACAGGAGCTCCCAGGGACCCTCCTGTTCGGACAAGATAATCCTGCTGGGGCCTGAGTGTCTATGGGAAGCTGGGAGACATCCTGCAGTGGAAAGACTAGTGAGGTATCTCTTCCCAGAATTTTGATTCTAGGGAGTGGGGAGGAGGGATGGGGTGGGAGCAGAGTTTTGTGAGAGCAGCCAGAAAAAATAAATAAAAGAAAAATAACAGTGATAAATGCTTTGACAGAATTAAAATCAGATGATGTATGATTTCACTGATATGAGGAATTCTTAATCTCAGGAAACAAGAGGGTTGCTGGAGTGGTGGGGGGTGGGAGGGATGGGGTGGCTGGATGACAGACATTGGGGAGGGCATGTGCAATGGTGAGCACTGTGAATTGTGTAAGACTGTTGAATCACAGACCTGTACTTCTGAACAAATAATACATGTTAAAAAAAAACAACAACAAAACAAAGATAGTAGGAAGGGAAAAATGAAGGGGGGAGAAACCAGAGGGGGAGATGAACCATGAGAGACTATGGACTCTGAGAAACAAACTGAGGGTTCTAGAGGGGAGGAGGGTTGGGGGATGGGTTAGCCTGGTGATGGGTAGTAAGGAGGGCACGTACTGAATGGAGCATTGAGTGTTATACACAAACAATGAATCATGGAACACTACATCAAAAACTAATGATGTAATGTATGGTGATTAACATCACATAAAATTAAAAAAATGCAAAAAAAAAAAAAAAGGATGATGTAATAGCAAATGGTTTGCTGCTTTAGACAAGATCCCTGAAAGTCTTATGAGAAGTTAACATTTAAATTGAGATCTGAGTGATGAGCAAAGAGGAAAGCACAGGGGGAAAAGAATTCTAGGTCTGGGGAAGAGCAAAGGCAAAGCCCCTAAGGTTGGGAGGCTTATGAATGACAGACCTACAAGAACATCCGCGTTGTTAGGGCACAGAAGGCTAATGAAAGGAGTGCGAGACCCAGATAGGGCCAGTCTGGTTGGGTTTTATGCACTGATGAAGTTTTGGGATTTTCTCTTAGAACCATAGGAACCCTTTGGGGGATTTACAACAGAGAATGAGTTGACTGAGTTTATATTTAAAAACGATCACTGTTGGGGTGCCTGGGTGGCTCAGTCATTGAGCGTCTGCCTTCGGCTCAGGTCATGATCCCAGGGTCCTGGGATCGAGCCCCATATCAGGTTCCCTGTTTAGCAGGAAGCCTGCTTCTCACTCTCCCACTCCCCCTGCTTGTGTTCCCTCTCTTGCTGTGTCTCTGTCAAATAAATAAATAAAATCTTTAAAAAATAAACAAACAAATGATCACTGTTGAAGTGTTTAGAAGAGATTGGATCGAGTGAGAGCAGAGGCGGGGAGACTGTACTGTGGTATGTGTGGGAGGGGTGGCAGGTTGACCCGAGGTTGTAACGGAGAGTGAGTGTATGGATTCAGAACTAATTTTGTACTGCATGTGAGGAGAAGAAGCAAAGTTAATTCTTAGATTTTGGGCTTTCCTGGGGCTGTTTATTGAGATGGGAAAACTAAGGGAGGAGAAGGGAAGATTTTACTTTTGGCATTGCCAGATTTGACACGCGTAATTAGACAGCCAAGAGAGATATAAAGAAAATGGGCTGGAGCGTCTGAGTGGCTCGGTTCGTTAAGCATCTGCCTTTGGCTCAGTAGTGAAGTCAGAGTCCTGGGATTGAGCTGCAAGTCTGTTTCCCTGCTCAGCTGGTAGACTGCTTCTCCCACTCCCTCTACTCCTCCCCCCTGCTCATGCTCTCTCTTAAATAAATAAATAAAATCTTAAAAAAAAGAAAGAAAGAAAGAAAATGGGCAGTAATACCCCAGGTACGGTGACCATGTAATTGATAATGCAATGTGGGACACCTTTGAAAATGAAGCAGGGGTGTGGTGGGATTTGGGTTTTACTAAAACTCAACGACTATACTAAAGCAGGGACAACAGAGGCAAATTGTGGCTCTCTTGGCAAACCAGAAGGTATGATATGTAGGAATCTAGTTCCAGGAAAAGATTTCAGGATTGGTAATATCAGATGTTTAGATTAGTGCTAAGAAGTCAAGTGAGATAAGAACAGAAACAAGGTCTGTTCTTACCCAGAGCAACATGAGGGTATTTGGTGATAATAAAACTATAGGACAGTTATCAGTAAGGTTAGGAATGCCAGCCAAATGGGAGTGGACTCATGAGCTGATATGAGCTTAAGGAAGTAGACATAAAAAGTATAGACATTTTAAAGAGGTTTTGCTGTGGGAGAGGGATGTAGGTGAAAAATAGCTAGGGCTCTTTTGGAGACCATTGATTCCCATCAAAACTGGAAGGGAATTCCAGTGGAAGTCCTTGGTTTGAGGCCATAGCTTGCATCAAAGACAATACTGCACATGTGGAAAAAGAAATAATGCTCTGTGAGTGAAAATAATGGGACATATAATATTGGACCACAGTTTCTGTTGCTATTATTTGAATAATCTGTATTTGATTTTGAATATCCTTTAAAAATCTGAATTGTTACAAAGATGATCTTTGATTTATAAAAGGACGTTAAAATCTAGCCTTTCAGATGCTACTTCATTCACTTCAGGGCCATAGTCTTCTACTCTGATAGGGGTAAAACCATGTAACTCAAGTATCAGCTTCCATTGGCTGTATTGGGTTTTTATGATGGGAAATGGTGTTTGCCTTGAACAAACTGAGAGAAGTCTTAGGGCTTTTGCAGGAAATATGCCTGTTCCCTTTTCATTTTTACAAAATCAAATACCTGAGCTTTTCTCTGAATTTTAATTTTTTTTAATTTACCCAGCTTTCTTCAAATTACCATCCTACAAATAATTTTAAGGTTTTTCTTAAATATCCTACAGATGTGTTTCTGAGCACTAGCATCTAACGATTAATTAAATTATCTAGTGAGGTGTTGCTTTAAAATTTAAAGAATCGTATATGTTGAGAATCTGCAAGAATTTGTAATTTTATATAAACAGATAAAAACAGTGAATACTCTAGTTTTTAAACTGCTAAATAAGGAGCAGCTTTTTAAAACTATATATAAAACACATTCTCTTTAGAAAAGGAACCTGTGAAAATGTTACATGATCATTCCCGGAATGATTTTGAAAGACCAGTAAATTCCTTCTTTTACGTATTTGCCAGAGGTAAGAAGTGCCTGGCACTGACACACATGATAAACAGTAGAGTCAGTAACAGAACAGGACAGTTGGTGTAGCATTCTCTAAGAGTACATAGCCAAAGGAACGGTACCATTTCATAGAGATTTTATGAAAGAATTGTAAGTACCTATGATTTGTAAATTTATAATAACTTAAAATTCCTCAGCCTCTGCTTTTAAAAATGGTCTCATGTTGTTCTTTGAGCTGTTACTACTTTTAAACATTTTAATATATCTGAGGACTCTGTCAGTCAGAATTTTTATGGAAAAAGCTGAAGAACTTAATGGTTTTGGGAATTGACATTTTAATTTATACATTTATTTTCCTTGACACATTAGATGTATATGCAGTGATATAATTTATGCTTTTTGGAAAAGAAGAAAAATTTAAATATAATAATCCATTAAACTCTGTGTGTATATATAATTACTGTTGTGTATTATGTTTTTATTTGATATACTTTCAAGCTTTAAGCCATGGTGACGTTTCTTTCAAATTATGAACATTTCAATAAATAATATAATCATACTTATCTAGAGCTTTCAATTTTACCAAGTACTTAATCACTATCTCTTATAATACAAGAACCCTATAAAGCATACTTAAAATATTTTCTTCATTCAATGTCAGTAAATAAGTAAACTGAGATTCAGTGGTATTACGTTACTTAACAAGAAATTCAAACTGTAATTAGCATTTTGGACCCCAGGTTGGTGTTCTTTTTTTCAGGACCATACTGGCATGGGTTCATTCTGTATTAACACCTCTTTAGTGAGTAAAAATAGCATTCAAATTTGCCTAATTAAACAAACACAACCTGTCCTTAATACATTACTCTTAGAGCAGACCCTGGGTGTAATATTAACTCTGTCAGTATGATCCACGAGTAAGAAGGTTGTGAGTGGAAATTATGACTTGGCTGGTACTTGATTGTATGATTTTGCTTACTTAACTAACCAAAGAAAACCTGACTCATCATTTTGCTCAGAATACTGTATTTCCTTTGTAAAAATGTGTGTGCTGAAACTTCATTCTGTTTTTAGGGACCACACTAACCTCATCCTTTAAATAGATGCCTGGTGTAATGTAATCTTAGATGAACTGTGAAAAGTCGTTTTGTGTATGCTCAAATTTTGGGGTGGAGTATCTGTGGATAATCAAAATGCTCCCTTTAATTGAAACTCCAAATGGTTCCCACTGGAAGTCTGGGGACTTAAAAGAAATAATAAGGTAAAGAAAGTGAACGAACGTTGTCTTGTGGTACAAAATATTTTTTCCCAGCTTTATTAAGATACAATTGGCATATAACATTGTATAAGTTTAAGATGTAAGGTGTGTTGATTTGATACACCTATATATTGTGAAATGATTACCTCCAGAACTTCAGCTAAGTTCACATCACATAATTACCACTTTTTTTTTTTTAATTTATTTGAGAGAGAGATTGAAAGACAGAATGGAGCAGAGAGAGAGTGAGAGAGAATCTTAAGCAGATTCCACACTGAGCTTGGAGCCCAATGCTGCACTCGATCCCACAACCCTGAGATCACTACCTGAACCGAAACCAAGAGTCGGATGCTCAACTGCCCGCACCACCAAGGCGCCCCCTTTTTTTATGGTTAAGATCTCCCTTAGCACCTTTCAAATACATAATACAGTATTATTAACTGTAATCACCCTGTTATACATTACAGTCCCAGAACTTATTCATCTTGTAATTGGAAGTTTGTACCCTTTGTCTAGCATCTCCCCATTTCCTCCATCCCTTAGCCCCAGAAACCCCCATTTTAGTCTGTTTCTGAATTCAGCATTTTTAGATTCCACATATAGTGATATGATACAGTATTTGTCTCTGACTTATTTCACTTAGCATAATACCCTGAAGTTTCATCCTAGTTGTCATAAATGGCAGAATTTCTTTCCTCTTTTCATGCCTGAGTAATACTTCATTGCATTTATATGCCACGTTTGCTTTATTCATTCATCCATTGATGGGCACTTAAGTTGTTTCCATGTCCTGGCTATTATGAAATAGTGCTGTAATGAACGTGGGAGTGAAGTTATCTCTTTGAGATCCTCTTTTCATTTCATTTGATAATGTACCCAGACATGGGATTGTTGGATCATATGGTAGTTCTATTTTTTTTTTTTAAGATTTTATTTATTTATTTGCGAGAGAGACAATGAGAGAGAGCATGAGAGGGAGGAGGGTCAGAGGGAGAAGCAGACTCCCTGCTGAGCAGGGAGCCCGATGTGGGACTCGATCCCGGGACTCCAGGATCATGACCTGAGCCGAAGGCAGTCGCTTAACCAACTGAGCCACCCAGGTGCCCCGGTAGTTCTATTTTTAATTTGAGGTAGCTCTATACTTTTCCATAGTGCCTTTACCAGTTTACCTTTCCACTAACAGTGTGCAAAGGTATTTCCTACAGCTATTCAGCATTTAAAGAAGTCTTCCTAGAAGTTATAAAATTACAAAAACCTTAGAGAATGGAGAAGTAACAATTGTTTGTACCTAGGAAAGATTCTAAGTGTTGAAATTATAAATGAACTTGCTGTTATAAAATATATCTAAAACCTGGAAAATAATTAGTTCATTAGGATCAGAGTGGTTACTTTTTTTAACAGGGGCCATGTTTCCGAATACCTTGTAGAAATCTGACTTGTGTAATTCAGATTTAGTTTTCCTATAGAAATAAATACATGAGATTTATGTTTTTCAATTTTAATCACAAAGAAACCTTATCACATTTAAGACACACACATATAAAAATAGAAAATGCAATCTCACCATATTTTAAAGATCAAAAAGATGTATCAAGTTATTATCTGTCTGGTTAATTGCTGCTAAGCACACACTGAGGATTATAAACTAAGCAAATCCATTTATCCATGTAGGCCATGAGGTCAGATAGTTGAGACTATAAATAGGCAGATTTAATGATGTCATTAATAAGAAAGAGGAGAATATACCTCTGTGGTATCTTATTTACTCCCACAAAGCGTATGTTCTTTAGAAAGCAAATTACTGAACCAGATGGAATAAGGAAAAAAACTAAGGTGAGTAACAGAATTATTTAACACAAACTCATTATACATTCAACGTTAAGAGTATAATTATTTTGCATTTTCATATTTGAAATGATTATGCATCAGTCTTTAGGATTAAATTTGGGTGTTTTCTACACAATCTTGGAGTTACACAGTCATGACTTTAAATGGAATGTTTAGATGCCTTCCTAGTGCTATTTAACTTTGTCAAAGGAAAGAGGTTATTTATTCACACAAAGAAAAATGGCAGTGGTTAGTCCAAAAGCCGTATATATGGAGATACACAACTAGAAACTTATTCTTTCGAAACCCCAACTGTTTTCAACCTTCCCACAATGCTGTACTTAGTAATGACTTCCCCTCCCCCCTTTCTTTTAAACCTTAGCCTATTGTCAATTATGTCCTAAAACTCTCAAATCATCTGGATGGTCTACTGGTGATTCCATTTGTTAAAAGTTTTGACTTTTTGTGAAAATGTAGCTAAGTTCTATTGTTGTTTTTTTTTTCCGAAGAGAAATGCTAGAAAGCAAAATAAAACTATTGTTTAAATAAATAAAAAAAAATTTGAAGATTAATTGATGAGTGAGTACATTTGGCTGTTTGTTTTTTTTTTTTAAATTCTTGTGGAATCACAGAATCATGCTTTTCTGATTTTCATAGCTGGAGAACAGGTTGGTCAAAGTTAGCTATCATTTCTTGAAGTGCAGACATAAGATATCCCATCAACTTCATGAAAATAAGCCACAGTCCATCAAAAAGAAATAAAGGATTAGTTTTGCTTTTGTGATGAAATATAAGTAACAGGGGCGCCTGGGTGGCTCAGATGGTTAAGCGTCTGCCTTCGGCTCAGTCATGATCCTAGGGTCCTGGGATCAAGCCCCGCATCAGGCTCCTTGCTCAGCAGGAGGCCTGCTTCTCCTTCTCCTTCTCCTTCTTGTGCTCCCCCTGCTTGTGCTCTCTCGCTCTCTCTGTCAAATAAATAAATAAAATCTTTAAAAATATATATATATATAAGTAACAATCTTTATATTTTCTAATTTTTATTTTTTACTTTTGAACTTTTCCTGAAGAAACGTGGTAGAAAGAGATTAAGACACTAGAGTAAGAATAACATGTGAATGATGCTTATGAAATTTTCAGGACAAAAGTAGCATATAATCTTTTTGTGAGAGCATTGCAATATATCCGATTGGTTTTTATTTTAGGATCAAAAAGTGAATGTCAGTTATTATTTTAGCTCCTTTATCTTGGCATTCATAATACAGGACACACCTATTATACCAGAATTCTTGTGCTAAAGTTGTTTTAATGGCTTTGATATTCTGAGAGCTATTTTTGAAGACTTTGTGCTGTATTGACCACCAGTACTTGGCATGTTATATATGCCTTTGTTTCTAGGTCCGCCTATTTCCTCAGGGAAAGTTTGTATAAATGAATGAGACTACTGTATGTTTCTTTGTCATTTCCTTCTGTTGTTTCTTGGGAGGAAGAATTGCAATAGGTTTTACAGTATTTCTACCCTAAATTAGCTACCTTTCTGTGAAGCTGAAATATATGGTAGTTAGGTAGTTAGGGCTGGAAATAGTATTTTAGGTTGCTTAAACCAGGCGGATGACACATAATTTACTTTTCAGAATGTGGGTGATTTCCTTTGCTTGAAAAGACTAACTGTGGTTTTGTAGATTGTGAAAGCATGGTTCTAATGAATTAGTCTTTAGCATCCACGTCTCATGGTTTTCTTCTGGTGAGCCAGGGCTTCTTTTAGAGATTGTTGCAGAGAAAATAATAAATTATATTTATTGAATAGGTTCATACAATTTTTTTTCTGTCATTCCAAATAGAATTTTAAGACCTCAGATTGTTGTTTCATCAGTCCCGGACACACATAGTAGGAGATTCAGTAGCGGAATGGCAGGGGGAAAGGAAATGGGTGTAGAAATCAACTACCCTGGTTTAAAACCTAGATCTGCAGTTTACTGTGACTGAGAACAAGTTAATCTTCCTCTCAGGAATTCATTCCTTATGCTGTAACATACAGAAAACAGCAACTCTGCAAGGTGGTTGTAAGAATTAACTATAATGCATACATAGTTTCCCACCTATTGTAGCTTAATGAGTTGCACTTTTGATTATTATGGGTGCTTCACCAGTGCTCATTGATTGATTAAACTGAAGACACAAAGGGAGAACAAGGTAACATCTGGGACTTTTCAATTTGGGACTTTTCATGTATAATTGAGTAAAATAATAAGCTATTAATTTTTTGAGTGCAGGAAATGCTGTTTTTCTTTTTCTACCCCAAACTAGTGATGGTAGCTTAATAAATGCTGTCGTGTGGTAGTGTGTGTGGGAAAAACTCATATTACCTCCTGGTTCAGAGTTCTTTCCAAAGTATCATTACTTTTTTTTTTTTTTTTTTAAGACTCTATTTATTTCAGACAGCAAGGGAGAGAGAAAGAGAGCGAGTGTACACATAAGCAGTAGGTAGGGGCAGAGGGAGAACCAGATCCCCCTCTGAGCAGGGAGCCTGACACGGGGCTCAATCCCAGGACCCTAGGATCATGACCTGAGCCAAAGGCAGACACTTAACTGACTGAGCCACCCAGGGGCCCCCTAAGTATCATTACCTTTATGTTTACTCTATCCGTGAGCTCATTTGAATTCATCTGTCATTTGACCTTTTTCATACACAGGATTATAGAATATATGGCTGATATTGGGGAGAATATACATAAAATAATTTGGGGGAGTTGTCAAACTAACAATGTGAGAAAATGTTAGTAAAAGATTCTTTATGATAGATGGGAGGAGGAAGAGAGCTCTTAATGGTATATAGATGTTAGGAATACTAGTGGTTGGTTGGTTGTCTCCATTGCTTAAGGACAGCCAGATTTTTTATGATTGAGAATAATTTATTCCTTTGCAAGTTCTCCTTGTTTTCTGAGAATCAGGGTCAGATGGTGAAACTTTCATTTCACACCAAATACATCAACTGTCATATTTCAGCATGTTATTAAGAAATTAGGATTTTTTTTTTTTTGATTGGGAAAATATTTGAGCACCTGACTCAGTGTGTGTGTATCTGAAGAGACATCATTCATTCATTCAACAATATTTTATTAAGCATCTTCTCTGTGCCAAAAAATATTCTAGATTCTTCAGGAGATAGCACTAAACTAGAGCGTTAAAGTACCTGGACTCAGCAAGCTTCCAGTCATTAATCAGATTTCACATATTTGAACTAATCTGTAGTCAGAATTGTGAACATTTATAGTAAGCCATTTGAATATTGTTGCTGTATGAAAAATATATAATATGTAAACAGGGATTGTTTTGCTTAATGTGCCATTCTGTGCTTGCAATAAAGAAACACCAAAAAATAAGGAGATGGGAAGGCAAACTCTTTCCTAGAGTCCTTTCTTCCTCAGTAAATATTATTTGGTTTTCAATTTCATTGTGATTTTTCAGTTCTGATGATGCATGCAAGATTTTATTTCTAGTTTTTTTTTTTTTACTTTTTATTAGATTATTTACTTTGGAATTGAGAATAGTTATAAAAGCATTTAATTAATAAAAATAGGATAGTTCCAGATTATTCCTTCCCCAAATAAAAGGGATTATTTCTATAGAAGGATAAAAATGATGGTTTCTGGAGGGTTACACTTTATGTATTTATATCTTAATACTGCTTGGATTACTATCCTATTGAGAGAATTATTAGTATAATTTCTGACCTGTGATCTAATCCAGTGTTCTCACTTTTTACTGCCTTTCTTACAGGATTAAGAGGTAGCTGATGTGTTTTTTGCTTAGCCTGCAAGTGTTTGGATGAACTATAAAAATGAGTTTGGGGCCATGATTTCTTAAAGATTTCTCAGTGTATGGATCAAAGTGCTCCAGCAATCTTATGTCTAGTAATACCGTAGAAGCTCTTAAACTTCAGTGAACTCCTTCACAGAGTCAAATAAGACTTCCACCTCCTTGGTGAAACATGCTGAAATGCCTGTGCTTGGCACAATGAACCCCTAAAGCCAGTAGGCTATTTTCTAGATTGCCTGCTGGTACCTCTTATTATATTTTATAAAAAATGTACTGTTGAATTTTATGTGAATGAGACCTGCAAAGAATAAAATAAAATGATAAAAATCAAGGAATTTGCACTCACATTGCTTGCAGGTGTCTTGAAATCCTTAGGTCACTTAAAAAAGACTGAAGTGGAAGGCAAGCCATCGTGTACTACTTATGCAAGACCAACAGGGTGAAAATTCAATGTGTACATTTGCAAAGATAAGCTTTCACTCTACATCAAAGATCAATGAATGAATTTACATCTGTGTATTTTAAGTCAAAATAAAGTGCTTAAGGTTTACTTGAATTTTTGATTTCACATTTTAAGTGGTGTTTTAAATGAACTTCTGATTAGATGGAGGGTTTTTCTTATATTTGTGTTCCTTCTTGATCATTTTCCCAAATCATTATTCCCAAAGTGTTTTCTTTGTCAATACCTATATATATATTAAATATATATATTTGTTAATACCTATTATAGATATTAAATATATATAATAATGTCAGTACCTATTATATATATTAAAACTAGAAAAAATTTTCCCCAAATGAATTTATTAAATATGTAGGAAAAATATAAAAACATTTGTACAGTTCTGAGTTTAAAAGTACAATTTTGAACTACACATTATTGTATAAGCAACACTCATGGGGGAATCCCATCTTTTCTGGGTTTAGGTAGTGAAATCAGTACAGAAATGCACTTATGTTGTGTTTTCATTATACCAAGCTATCTCTTTTTTTATTAGATGTGTTAGTCTATTCATTGATTGCTACTTTGTATCTTGCCTTGAAACAAATTAGTTTCATTATATTCATTATTTATATATATTGCATATTTAATACGCTAACTCACTGATCTGTAGTTAAAAGAAGAATGGCTTACGGAAAAGCCATTCTTGAACTGTCTCAATCTGAATCATGGCTTTAAATTATTTTCGTGCGCATGGAGGGATCTGGGAGGAATTACACTGAGTACTAGGAACATGCTATATTAGTTTTGTTGTGAAATCTTAACAAGAATGATATACCAAAAAGGGGTATGTGCAAAGACTTGCCTGTGAATGTTTATAGCAGCATTATTTACAGTAGCCAAAAAGCGGAAACAACCCAAATGCCCATCAGTTAATGAATAGATAAATAAAATGTAGTATAGTCATATAATGGAATAATATTGGGTAATAAAAAGTAGTAAAGTACAGTTACATGCTGCAACATGGACAAACCTCAAAACTATTATGGTCAGTGAAAGAAACCAGAGAATAGCCAAAAGAAAAAAAGCCAGAGAAAATAATATTTTATGATTCCATTTATATGAACTATCCAAAAAGGCAAGTATATAGAGACAGAAGGTAGATTAGTAGCAACCTAGGGCTTCAGAGGTGTTAGGACTAGGACACAAATATAAAAAGAAAAATGATCTTTGCTTATTTAAAGCACTTACCGAGAATGTTAGAGTGGAAGAAACGTCACAAAGTTTTCAGCATAGCTCCTCATTTTGCATACAAAAAGGCAGAAGTGACCTTCATTTAGGACATCAATATATATTTGATCTAGATATATTCTAAATATGCATTTTTGATTAGCCTTAGTAATTTCTCCCCCCCCCAATTATTTCTAATTGTTTTGTTCTTCTGTACCATAGGACATAAGATTGGGAGGGGGTCTATATTAGTAATTTGCAAACACAAAAGGAGAGAGTATTCATTACTCATCACTCAGCCTCAAAAATCACTTTTGATCTTGCTCTAGCTATCTCCTTCCCTGCCTCTGTTTTCTTCCCCTTTTCTCTTTTGAAGAAAATCCCACCCAAAGCCTTTTTACTCATGAGTATTTTATTATATATGTATGAGTGATAAGGACTTTTGTTTTTAGACATACCTTCTGTGGTATTGTATCTAGCAAAAATAACATGTCCTCTAATACTACGTTTTAATTCAAATTTCTCTAGCAGTCAGTCTGTCCATACTGGATTCAATTTGCCACATTTCTTTGGTGGTTATGGCACTTAAAATCTCCTCTTCTATCTCAGTTCTTGCCCCAGTCCCATTTCCCCACTTTCCCCCACCCCCATTGTCGATTTGTAGGAGAAACTGAGCTGTGGCTATCCAGATTCTAGATTTTGCTTATTATTATATTTGCTAATTATTATATTCAACTATTCGAGCGTAAGTTAAAAAATGGCTTTATTTTTTTCATCCAAAAGAATTTTTCCACAGAATTGAGAGCAATTGAGCTAGCATTTAAGAATTTGTAGTAACTCGGGGCACCTGAGTGGCTCAGTCATTAAGCGTCTGCCTTCGGCTCAGGTCATGATCCCAGGGTCCTGGGATCGAGCCCCGCATCAGGCTCCCTGCTCCACGGGAAGCCTGCTTCTCCCTCTCCGACTCCCTCTGCTTGTGTTTCCTCTTTCGCTGTCTCTCTCTGTCAAATAAATAAAATCTTTAAAAAAAAAAAAAAAAGGAATTTGTAGTAACTCTTAAAGATCGAGATTAGCAGGCTTTCAGAAATGGTGTTCCAAGACTTGATTTATTCTGTTTTATTGCTGCATTTCGTTTGGTAAAAAGATGAAGGGGGAGACATTGGGAAACTGAATCATTCCTCCCTGAGGTAAGATGAAGCCTAGTAGCTGCTTAGGACAGAGACACCCAATGTAAATATAAAAGCCGTGGGTCTGGGGTTTGAAATGTGCTTCTCTTACCAGTCCCTGTGAATGGCCTCTTAGGGGAGAATAATTGAATGATGTTTTAACAGATTGGGTTTTAATTTTTATTATGTTACATATGGAATAAAGTCTGGGTCTTTTCATGTTTTTTTTTTTTTTTTTTTTTTCCTAACAAAAGAAGCTTTTAAATCAAATGCCTTGATGCTTGTTAAATGTGTGTGTGATTTGTCATCAGTAGTTTTTTTTATATAGAAGTACAGGTAAAGGACCTTTAATGGACATTTAAAAATGTGGCCCTTGTTTCTTATTGTGGATATGTTTCCTCTACATCTCTTTGTTTTAATAGCATGCATTTTTTTTCTTATAACAGCATTTTCACTTCTTTATTGATATATCAGATTTGTGTTATAAATAATAGTATTTGTGCTTTTAAAATAGATCAAGAATTAATTTCATTTGCATGTCTTTTACTGTGTCTATAAATGAGAACCTCTTAGTTCAGTTAGTCTATGAATAAGAGTCTGTGTAGGTAGGACTTGTTTAGTAATTGGCCATTAAATAGAACAATATGTATTGAGGGGATCATATTTTTCCAATACCTTTGCCTTTATTTTAGTCCAGTGGTTCTCAAAGTATAATGTGCTGGATTACCAGTATATATCACCTGGACCCTATATATAGATTCTATTAAATAGGTACAGTGTGACCCCACTCAAGCAAATCTAATTAAAAACAAGTTCTGTAGGTGATTCTAATGCCTATCAAAAGTTTGAGAATCACTATCTTAGATAATCTATTTTTGTTGTAACTTTTTGTTTTTAAATAGTTTGATTTGCTAAAAGTTGCAAAAATAATGCAGTTTCCCTATGCCTTCCTCCAAGCTTCTCCCGATAATAATATCTTACATAACTATAATACATTATTAAACCAGGGAAGTGACATTGGTGCAATACTATGAAGTCAGGTACAGACCTTATTTGGACTTCATCAGCTTTTACAGGCATTCTTTATTATTATCTATTGTTACTTGTTTTTATTTATAATTCTGTGACTTTTTACTACATAATGTAGATTTGTGTGACGTCCCACAATCAGAATACAGAACTGTTGTGTTGCACAGGAACCGCTTTGTATCACCCCTTAACAGTCATACCCTGCCTTCAGTCCAGGCAGTCGGTGATCTGTATTCTGTGACCTTAAGTTTGTCACTTTAGGACTCTTACCTAAATAGAACTTTACAGTACATAACCCTGTGAGACTGGCTTTTTTCACTCTGCGTGATGCCCTTGAGATGTTGAGTGTATCAAGACTTTGTTGTTTTTTATTGTGGAATTCATTATATGGATGTCCACATTTTGTTTTATTCATTCTCACAGTGGAGCACATTTGGGTTGTTTCCAGTTTGGGGTTGTTACAGAGTCAGCTGCCATAAACATTCATGTGCAGGTTTTATATGAACATAAGTTTATTTTTCTCTCATGCAAATACCAAGAGTAGATTGCAGGGTCATATGATGTGTGTGTTTTGCCTCATATTACACTCCCAATCTTTCCCAAAGTGGTTGTACCATTTTGCGTTCTACAAGCCACAAGTGAGAGATCCAGTTTCTGCACACTCTCTCTGCACTTAAAGTTGTCAGTAGTTTTCAATTTAGGTGCATTGTGTTATCTCATCATAGTCTTAATTTGCATTTTCTTGATGGAGAATAATGTTAAACATCTTTTCATGTGCCTATTTGCCATTCATATCCTCTTTGGTAGTGTTCAGAGCTTTTGCCCATTTTATAATTGGGTTGTTTTCTTTCTCTTGAGTTTATATTTTTATTTTTTAAAGATTTTATTTATTTATTTGATAGGGAGTGTGCATGCACATGGGTACACATGGGAAGCATCACGCAGAGAGAGAGAGAGGGAGAAGCAGGCTTCCCAATGAACAAGGAGCCCAATGCAGGGATCGATCCTAGGACCCTGGGAACATGACCTGAGCTGAAGGCAGACGTTTAACCACTGAGCCACCCAGGCGCCCCTCTTTCTATTGAGTTTGGTGGGCTCTCTATATTTTCTGGATATAAGTCATTTGGGTATATGACTTGCAGATATTTTCCCCTATTCTGTGGCTTGTCTTTTCATCCTCCTAACAAGGTCTATTCAGACTTTTAATAAAGTCCAGTTTATCGATATTTAAAAAAAACCTTTTATGGATTGTGTCTTTAGTGTCATGTCTAAGAACCTTTTGCGTAAGCATTGGTCCCAAGAATTTTCTCTTGTATTTTAATAAACACTTTGTAAGTTTATATTTTACATTTAGATCAGCGTTAGGTCAATTTTTTTTTTTATAATGTGCTACTTTAGATTTTAATATTTCCAAAGTTTGAGACACTATTTCCAAGTAGTTTTTCTAGCCAGTATTTGATAAAACCTCTAGTTAGGAAAATTCATTCCAAGGACTTTTCTTTATTAGTATGCAGTGAAAGTTTTGTTTGAATGTGGTTCACTCTAACACACCACTCCCCAGCAAAGATTTAAAACTTTAACAGAGACTGACTAAATGCTGTTTAATATTTACCAAAGTACATACATACATACCTTGTTTTATTATGCTTCACAGATACTGCCTTTTTTTTTTTTTTAAACAAATTGAAGGTTTGTGGCAACCCTGTATTGACCAAGTCATTGCCATCATTTTTCTAACAGCATTTGCTCATTTTGTGTCTCTGTGTCACATTTTGGTAATTCTTGCATTATTTCGGACTTTTTCATTATTATTTGTTACAGTGATTTGTGATCAGTAATTACAACTCACTGAAAGCTCAGATGATGGTTAGCATTTTTTAGCAATATAGTATATTTTAAAATTTAATTTTCTTTAAATTCAATTAACATATAGTGTATTATTAGTTTCAGAGGTAGAGTGCAGTGATTCATCAGTCTTATATAATACCCAGTGCTCATTACATCATGTGTCCTCCTTAATGACCATCACCCAGTTACCCATCTCCCCATCCCCCTCCCCTCCAGCAACTCAGTTTGTTTCCTGTGGTTAGGAGTCTCTTATGGTTTGTCTCCCTCTCCGATTTTGTCTTTATTTTTCCCTCCCTTCCCCTAGGCACCTCTGTTTTGTTTCTTAAATTCCACATATGAGTGAGATCATATGATAATTGTCTTTCTCTGATTGACTTAATTTGCTTAGCGTAATACCTATCCTCTAGTTCCATCCACATGACTGCAAATGGCAAGATTTCATTTTTTTTTTCATGGCTGAGTAATATTCCATTGTATATGTATATACCACATCATCTTTATCCATTCATCTATCAGTGGATATCTGAGCTCTTTCCATAGTTTGGCTATTGTGGACATTGCTGCCATGAACATTGGGGTGCAAGTGCCCCTTTGGATCACTACATTTGTATCTTTGGGATATGCTGAGGCTAGGACTTTCAGTACTATGTTGAACAGTAGTGGTAAGAGAGGACATCCCTATCATGTTCCCGACCTTAGGGGAAAGCTCTCAGTTTTCCCCCATTGAGAATGATATTTGCTGTGGGCTTTCATGTATGGCTTTTACGATACTGAGTTATGTTCCCTCTATCCCTACACTGTGGAGAGTTTTAATCAAGAAAAGCTGCTGTACTTTCTCAAATGCTTTTTCTGCGTCTATTAAGAGGATCATATAGTTCTTGTCCTTTCTTTTATTAATATGGTATATCACCTTGATTGATTTGTGGGTGTTGAACCACCTTTGCAGCTGAGGAATAAATCCCACTTGGTCAGGGTGAATAATCTTTTTAATATACTGTTGGATCTTATTGGCTAGTATCTTTTTTTTTTTTTTTAAAGATTTTATTTATTTTTTCGAGAGCGAGCGAGAGAGAAACAGCATGAGAGGGGAGAGGGTCAGAGGGAGAAGCGGGCTCCCCGCTGATGTGGGACTCAATCCCAGGACCCTGGGATCATGACCTGAGCCGAAGGCAGACGCTTAACCATCTGAGCCACCCAGGCGCCCTATTGGCTAGTATCTTGGTGAGAATTTTTGCATCCATGTTCATCAGGGATATTGGGTCTGTAATTCTCCTTTTTGGTGGGGTCTTTTTCTAGTTTTGGGATCAGGGTAATGCTGGCCTCATAGAAAGAGTTTGGAAGTTTTCCTTCCATTTCTATTTTTTAAAGCAGCTTCAGAGGAATAGGTATTAATTCTTTTTTAAATGTTTAGAATTCCCCTGGGAAGCCATCTGGCCCTGGGCTCTTGTTTGTTGGGAGATTTTTGATTACTGCTTCAATTTCCTTGCTGGTTATGGGTCTGTTTAAGTTTTCTATTTCTTCCTGTTTCAGTTTTGGTAGTTTATACAGATCTAGAAATGCATCCATTTCTTCCAGGTTGCCTAATTTGTTGGCATATAGCTGCTCATATGTTCTTATAGTTGTATTCAGTGTTGGTTGTGATCTCTCCTCTTTCATTCATGATTTTTTTTTTTTTTAATCTGGGTCCTTTCTGTTTTCTTTTTGTTAAGTTTGGCTAGGGGTTTATTGATCTTATTAATTCTTTCAAAGAACCAGCTCCTAGTTTTGTTGATCTGTTCTACAATACTTTTGGTTTCTATTTCATTGATTTCTGCTCTAATCTTTATTAATTCTCTTCTCCTGCTAGGTTTAGGCCTTATTTGCTGTTCTTTCTCCAGCTCCTTTAGGTGTAAGTTTAGGTTGTGTATTTGAGACTTTTCTTGTTTCTTGAGAAAGGCTTGCAATACACTATTTTTTAATTAAGGTGTATACATTGTCTTTTAGACAATGCTATTTATTGCACATTTAGACTACTATATAGTTTAAGTATAACTTTTATATGCACTGGGAAATAAAAAAATTGACTCGCTTTACTGCAATATTTGCTCTATTGTGGTGGTCTGGAACCAAATCTGCAATATCTCTGAGTTATGCCTGTATTTGAGAGATTATTGAAATTGTGACTTGAAGGTAACTTTTGCTTCCATTTTATGATTGGTTAATCTAGGGGTGCCTGGGTGGCTCAGTTGTTAAGCGTCTGCCTTTGGCTCAGGTCATGATCCCAGGGTCCTGGGATCAAGCCTCGCATCGGGCTCCCTGCTCAGCGGGAAGCCTGCTTCTCCCTCTCCCACTCCCCCTGCTTGTGTTCCCTCTCTCGCTGTGTCCCTCTCTGTCAAATACATAAATAAAATCTTTAAAAAAAAAAAGATTGGTTAATCTATTAGTGTGCTTGCTTGGCTAACATCTACATCCCCACTAAGTAACATACGTTAAGTGTATATATTTTAATAATTATAATATCCACATTTAAAGGTTCTTAGTTCCTTACCTAGCATACTTTTGAAAACCAGGAAAGTATTCCATCTGAGAACTTTCTTTTAAAGACTTAATATATTTTTTTTTAATAGCAGTTTTAGGTTCACAGCTAAGTTGAGCAGCATGTACATAGGGTTTCCATATGTACCCTGTCCCCACACAGGCACAGCCTCCTTCATTATCAACATCCATCACCAGAGTGGTACCTTTGTCACAACTGATGAACCTACACTGAGACCTCATAATCACCCCAAATCCATAATTTATATTGGGGATCACTCTTGATGTACATTCTATAGGTTTGGACAAATAAATAATGACATGTATTCGTCATTATAGTATCATTAGAGTATTTTCACTGCTCTAAACATCCTCTGTGCTTCACCTATTCATCTCCCGCTGACTTCAACCCCATAATTCCTGACAACCACTAATCTTTTTATTATCTCCATTGTTGTGCCAGAATGTCATATAGTTGGAATCATACAGTGTAGCCTTTTCAGACTGGTTCCTTACACTTAGAATATGCATTTAAGGGTCTTCCAAGGTTTTTCACGGCTTAATACTTCATTTCTTTCTTTTTTTTTTTTTTTTTTGCCAAAATAAGATTTTATTTTGAAAGTCATTTGAAGGACAGTAAGGAAGGAGACCTAAGACTCAGCAGATGTAGATTCTGATGCGCATTCTTTGCAGCCCCCACGGTGGTCTTTGTCAGGCCAACAAGTTGCTTTCTTTGGTGATCCCGTGTAGCTTCCTGGAGAAGAGATCTTTTCCCATAAGCCACCTTCATTCTTTTTGTAGAGCAGAGCCTTGTTTCCAGGAAACAGTGCGCTGGTGGGAGATGGGTGTTTTTTAAAAAACATCAAGGTAGACCTAATATGTTCCACAAAGTGGGGCGGCTCAGCCAGAGGCGAAGTGGAAAGGTTCTCTAGTATTTGCTTATCGTCTTGCTGCAGCCAGAAATCCATGTGTGGAAAGGGCATCCAGGAATATGGTCCTATACGCAGTTGCTCTGTCTTTGCCTCGTAAATACTAATCATTGGTCCTCCTGTTAAAGCTCGGGCAGCATGGAGCTCCTCCTCTGGACCCCGATCTGGGAAGGATGCTCGGTAAGTCTCTGCCGTCTTAATGTTGACAGCGATGCCATAGATTACTGGAAAGTGGTTTTCGTTTTCTTCCCGGTCATTTAATTCTGTCACACACAGTGTCACTAAGTGAATGTCCTCCTCTTGTCTGTCAAATTCACTAAGAAGCTGATGAGTAAGTTTTTGTGACAACTGCCTGTCGTCACTGAAGCCTCCCACGAGGTGCACTTCCAGCCTTCCACACTGAGCGTGGTCCGAGAAGGCTTTTATGGAGCTCATGATCAAGGGGACCTCCGCTCTGGTGTCGCTTCCATCACAGTGGGTCAAGCAGGTGGCCCCATTACCTGTGTGCCTCAGGACCACAATGTGACAAGTGGTGGCATCATCAGAACCCAGAATGGAGATGGAGCCATCCTTTGGGGAGGTCACTGCCAGCTCTCTTTGCTGAACATACAGAAGGCCCTGGGGTCCCACTTGTTGAACAGACTGACCTCTGAGAAGTCTGGCTCTTTCCTTCAGAGGCGGGTGGGCTCGCACCAGGTCCCCGGCGGACTGCGGCAGCCGCACTCGCCGCCCCTTGACGAGCAGCGGCATCGCGGAGGTGGCCGCCCGGGCAGGCCCAGGGAGGCGGCGGCCTCCCCAGCCCCAGGCCGCCCCAATACTTCATTTCTTTTTAGTGATGAATAATATTTCAGATGTACCACATTTTGTCTGTTTACCTATTGGAGGACATTTTGGTTGCAACTAAGAGCTCTTGAACTTCCTTTTAGCGGTGAAAATTTCTCTATTTTATTGTTTCAGAGACATAAGATGAAACAATCTGTTGATAAGTTTTTACCTTAAATTTAATCAGTAACTCTTTAAGTTTTTGTAAGCATTTAACCTGTTTTGAGAAAGTGGAAATATATAGGGGTTTTTTTTATACTTAATTTCTATGTGGCAAAGAAAAAGGAGGTCCAAGAGGTGTTGCATAGTTCTCCCCATGGTTTTGTTAATCATTTTTGAATTTTTAGATTGTAGTGTCAATCACATTTTTATTACCTTTTCAGACTAATTTTCATAAACTGCATTGACTGTCCCATATACATTGCCTGCAAGGCAAAAATTAACAAGGTTCAAAGGAAGCTTTCATTAGATAATGCTGAGCCCCGTTGCTCCTGACACTTCTTACTTACTAGGCAGACGGCTATCTATGTACAGAGTAAATGGAGCAGCAAGTGAGCACTGGGGCATGGATTTAGAGTTTCAATTTGTTTTTGAGGGAAATTATTTGCTAAATAAATTTAGTTCTTGGAGCTAGATAGGCATTCAGTTAATTTAGTTTTTTTTTTTTTTTTTGTAAGGTTCATTTAGGTTATCTTTGAAATTGTTCAGGTGGACTCATTTCATTTTTAAGTTACTGGTATCTGAGGACCTCCTGGTATTTCTTTAATCTACCCAGTTTCTTTCTAGAGCACTGAGCATACAGTGGGTGCCCAATAAATGTTGTTGACTGTCTTGTGACTCATTGTTTATATTGCTTTCAAGTCTGTTTTTCAACTTTGCTAATTTGTTTTGATGAATTTTTTTATCTCCTCCTTTGATATGCACATTTCTACTGGAGGCTTTCCTTATCCTACTGCTTGTTGATGTTTGACTTTCTTAACTTTGCATAAAATAAACATCCCCATTAGGTATTTAGAAAAGCCCAGAGACAAACTGAAATTGCAGCAACAATTATGGAACAGATGAGAAATTAAATATTTAATTTTTAATTTATATATACATTTTTCTAGTCTGTCTTTGTGTGGTAATTCCTTGAGTGTGTATATATGAAGAAGAATGTATTCACTTAGGGGCACCTGGGTGGCTCAGTCGGTTAAGCGGCTGCCTTCAGCTCAGGTCATGATCCCAGGGTCCTGGGATAGCCCCACATGGGGCTCCCTGCTCAGCGGGGAGCCTGCTTCTCCCTCTCCCTCTGTCTGCTGCTCTGCCTATCTGTGCTGTCTATGTCTCTGTCAAATAAATAAAATCTTTAACAACAACAACAACAAAAGAATGTACTCACTTATATCTGTACATTTTTCTGTATTATACCTCAGTGAAAATATCAAGGGAGATTTAGGCTTTCTTTTGTATGGAATTTCCTTATTTGATAAAAGGAAGCAAAAATACTATGGAAGTTTAGATTTGGAAAAGTTATTACAAAACTTTTTAGACTACTTTTAAGATTTGTTATATTCAGTGATTCTGAGACCTTCCTAAATTTATACAAAATGGATTGACCTAAGTAGCAGCCTTCAGGCAGTGTTTCAGCATTTACAAACTCCTTATGAAGGTATATCCTCAACGCTAATTGAATACCTATTATATGTCAGGCATTATGGTAGACTGGTGGTTCTCAAACTTGGCTGCACTTTAGAATCACTTGGGGAGATTTTAAAATTCCCCCAACCCAATTAAATCAATTTCTGGGAGGGGGACCTTTAGGCCTCAGTGTTTTCTAAAACTTATCAGATGGATTTATCATGTAGCCAAGTTTGAGAACCACTGGGCTAGACAATATGCATTACCCATTTAACCCTCTCAGCAACCCTGTGAGGTGGGATATATTGTCCAGTTTTGTGACTGAAGAAATTGTTTCAGAGAGATTAATGACCAACTAACTAATAAGCGCAGACCCAAGCACAAACCAAGATCTCTGACTTATTTCAAAATCTTGAACTCTATCAGTACCTCTTAGTGATTCATATGTAGGTTCTTTTTCCTTTTTAATTGCAAATATATACTTTTTTCTATCCCCTTGTTCTTTTCTACATGTAATATCTTAATGTTGTCACAGGGAGATTATACTATATGTATCTAGTGAGATATTTTTGTCTTCCCCCTGCCATACCCCCGATACCCACCCCTCCAACCAAAGAAGGTGAAAACCAAATTATGCATTTATGATCTCAAGCATCACGAGTGTGTGTGTGTGTGTGTGTGTGTGTGTGGATAAGACCTTGGCTTAGAAACAGTAAAATTATTGTCCTAGCGCCTTTGATAAAATGTGATATGTTGTGTGGTTTTTAGCTATTTTAGATATATAAACAAAATACAGACTAGAAATAAGGCTTTTGGTATTGAGAATGTTCTTGGATATCACTAAATGTTGAAGAAATTTCTCTGAAATCACCTGGTGATAAGTAGAATGGGAGTGGGGAGTGTGAATTATGTTATTTAGCATTTCATTAGCTGGCTACCATAGTGAATATTAAATGTTTCCTCACTAGAAATAACTTCTGGAAGTTTTATTTCTGCTATTGTAATGGATATCTGATTAAAATAGGAGAAGGGAGCCCCTTCTGTTTCTGGGTATAAGACAACTAAGCCACAAAAGCTTCATTTACTCATGCTGATTTATCCTGGAAGACCTGGTATTACAAAGAGATTCTATTATGTCCCTGAACTCACTTTACACAATTGCGAAGTTCCTAAAAGTAGTAAAAAAAAAAAAAAAAAAAAAAAGAAGAAGACTTGAGAGGGATATAATAAAAAATGAATAAACCGAATGAAAACTATAGTTGAATAGTTCATTCTTTAAGAAATAATTGAGCATACTCTGAAAAAGGTGATATATTCATCAAAAATACAAAAAAATATATTCATGATTTCTGCTTTAAAAATCTGTTCTGGCAGATAAGGTGGGGTACATTGAAAACTATGCTGTAAGACACAAGGCAGCCTGGGGTACTTTATTCCTCTACTGCAATTAGTTATTTGGCTTTCTCTTTATTCTCTCTACCATACTGTTAGTGCTAGAAGGGAAAACTTCTTTGGATTTACCCCACTTCATCTACGTAGTGTGTTAAGTGTGATAGCTCATCATAGCTACTTATTGAACAAAAGGGTCTGTACAAATGTCCTACTATAAATATAAACAAGATACTGAAAGATTTTAAAGTAGAAGGACTTCCATGTGTAAAACAAGAAAGGGTCTTGAAAGACAAGGCATCCAAAGAGCGGTTGATTGCAAAGAGAATGTCCTCTTTGTGCATTGCATGAGCAGTGGGTGCTTTTGAGCATAGTGGGTATGTCAGATTGCCCGATGCCGGAACTGAGGCGGAGGGTTTATTTAGAATCGTACTTCTCTAGATTGTCGGTTAGGGAGGTGAGGCTGCAATCAAGATGTCATCTGGGGCTCAAGTCTCAGCCTAGGTGGGATCAGCTTTCAAGCTCACAGTCATGGCTGTTGGCAGTTTGCAAGTCCTCCTTAACTGTTGGCCAGAGACAAAGGGAAGCTGACAACATGGTAGTGGGCTTCCCTTAGAGTGAGTGAGAGTGTCTAAAACTGACACCACAGTCTTTTGGTAATCTAATCTCAGAAGTGACATTCTTTGCTACATTCTATTCACTGAACATGAGTCACTAAATCTAACCCACATTCAATGAGAGGGGATTACACAAGGAGCCAGGGTTACTGGGGGCCATCTTAGAGGCTCTCTATCACAGTAATATATGTCATTTAACAAAATATGTAAAAAATTATTTAGTATGTAATCGATATATAAAAATATTACTAATAGATATTTAATATTTTGGTACTTAGCCTACAAAATGCAGTGTGTATTTTACACTTACAGCACATCTCCATTCAGATGGTGTATTTTCTTTTTTTTTTTTTAAGATTTTATTTATTTATTTGACAGAGAGAGACACAGCAAGAGAGGGAACACAAGCAGTGGGAGCGGGGGAGGGAGAAGCAAGCTTCCCACATAGAAGGGAGCCTGATGCGGAGCTCCATCCCGGGACCCTGGGATCATGATCGGAGCCGAAGGCAGATGCTTAACGCCTCAGCCACCCAGGTGCCCTCTTTTTTTTTTTTTAAAGATTGTATTTATTTGAGAGAGAGAGAGAGAGATCACAAGCAGCAGGGAGGGGCAGAAGGAAAAGCAGACTCCCCGCTGAGCAAGGAGCCCTACCCGGGACTCCATCCCAGGACCTCGGGATCATGATGGGAAGGCAGACGCCCAACCCATTGAGCCACCCAGGAGCCCCAGATGGTATTATATTTTCATTTGAAGGACTTGATCTGTATTTAGTTATCATAAAATTTATAGTTAAAAAAATAGATCCACACACCTGAGTTCCAAATATACTTAAATGCAACTGAATCAAGTACCTGTTTTGAAGTAGAAATTAAGTTGAACTAAAAGTATAATCCCTCAGTCACACTAGTCATGTTTCAAGGGCTTAATAGCCACATGGCTACCATATTGGGTATCAGAGTTCTGAAGTTTGGCTGCAAAAGGAAGCAGGGAAATAAAATGATACTTGGAAGGAACAGGAAAGTGGAAATTAAGATAATAGAAATCAATGCACTTTGTGTGTGTGTGTGTGTGTGTTCTGGGGAGAAGGAAAAAAATCTAGGGTGATAGAAACCCAGGATATTTGGATTATTTGGATTTGGATTATTGATTAGATTTGAGTGGAGGTGTAGTGAGTACAAAAACCCTGAAGTGATGAATGGCTTGTGGTAGGTACCTTGTATTCTGAGTGTTGAAATGTGAAAGCATTGGGTGTGGGAGACTGAAACCAGAGGCTTTTCAAACTGTTTTTTGAGTTTGTCACTCTGTTCATCATTTTTTCCTAGTGTGTATGCCAAGACAGAGAAAGGCACTTGGAAATGGAACCATTTCCTGTGAACTCAGAGGAGAGAGACCCTTTCCTGACCAGGACCAGAGTGTTCTCAGAATAGAAAGAGCTCCCTGGGCATGGGGCTTCTGTCCAAGCCACTCTTTCAATCAAATGTTATTTGTAAATTATCACAGGAAGTTTCTTTTTCTTCTCCATTTTGGTGACCAATAGTACTACTGTATGCAGGCTAGATGGCATGCAAAAATACTACGTGTGCCCTGCCCTCAGGTCTAAGATATCTGAGCTGCCATTTTCCGGTCTCTAAACATTATGCACGGATCTCTGTTATGTTAGATGTGGAAAGGGACCTGAGATCATCTAGTTTGATACCTGTATTTTGTAAATGAAGGAACGGAGGACCAGAGAAATCATTAAGCTAAGGTGACACAAGTAGCATTTAGGACCCTCCCCTGCTTTTTGATTCCCAGTACATTGTGTCCACAACTCCATCTGGAGAAGTAGCAGTCTCTGTAGGTGTGAGTGGGCATTTGCACATCTAGCATCTGCATTCCTATTTAAGTATCAGGGATTAACCTTGTTAAGGTTATCGAGAGGGTTTGGTACCATGTTCTGTGTGCTTTGGAGCAAGTTTCTTAACCTCTATAAACCCCAGTTAAAGGGCAGTGACCACTGCCTCATGAAATTAAATGTAGCAAAAAAGCTCCTGCACCGTGCTTAGCAGTAGATACTAAGTAACGGCTCACGTTTTTCTTCTCTACCACTTCGCTTTTGCTCATTCATTTTTTGTTGTTATTTTGTATGAATGTTTCAGCTCCCAAAGGGATGATATAGTATAAGAGTTAAGAGCACTGGCTTTAGAATCCAACAACTTGGTTTTAGATCTCCATTCCAGCAGTGATAGTTAAGTTCTTTAAACACGCTGCACGTCAGTTTTCTACATCTGGAACATGACAATGGGCACACTTACCGTATACAGGGCTGTGAGGATGAGTTAGTAGGGCAGTTTCCACCACCAAGTCAGCACTCAAGTGTTCTGTTGTTGATGATGTGGTAATAAAATAGGATGAAGCTATTTTATTTTTCTTTTGTGTCCGTTGGAGGCATTTTGGGGACATGAAAGCACTAGCATTTAATAAGTGCTGACTCTGATGTGAAGAATACCTTTGCCTCTTTATTTGGTACATTATGGCAGACGTATCCGAGAGAGGAGTTCCATTAAGTTATTCTTCCCTCATATTAATCACGGTCCTCACTGGTCATGTTAAGCTATAGCTATAAACATCTGAGTTCTGACCCACAGCAAGTTACTGGGCAAAATGGAGGAGATTTCTTTCCAATCTAGAATTCAGTCTGTTCCAATTTAATCCTGTCCTCCCACCCCCTCCAATAGGCAGGAGATTTAAAGTCTTCCTGAGGATTGAATACTTTTACCCATGTTGGTCTCTTTGAACTTCTTATATCTCGGACTGGTCACAAAATAGTTGATTCTCAGCAATCCACCAAGCTGTCATTCTCCTATGAACTCATGGAACTGATATAACCCTCCCTCTTCTCTTTTCTTCCCTCAATTAAATGATAAAAACTTATAGACCACCCTGTCTTGCTACACTTAACATTCTAGGTGTTAGCAGAGAATGAGAAAGGCCAGGTCCCAGCTGTCATGGAATTTTCATTCTAGAGGCTACATCAAATAATACACAAGTGAATACATGAATGAACAGGATGATATCAGATAGTGATAAATGTGATGAGTACAAAACAGTTACGTGACAAATAGGGACAGGTGGGTGGAGATCGGCATTGGCTTGTCTTTTGTGTGGTCAGAGAATACCTCTATCAGGGGAAGCATTTGATCTGCAGTCTGAATGAGGTCAGGGAGCAGGCAATTTGAAGTTCTATGGTTAAGAGCACTTTGGATAGAGGGAGCAGCCATGTGAATCCTCAGAGAGGAAGGGTTTGGTCTATTTTGGGAAGGAAAGGATGCCAGTGTGAATTACACGCAGAGTTGAAACAGAGTAATCTGAGGGGAGCTGTGTGAATTACACATGGAGTTGAAACAGAGTAATCTGAGGGGAGCTCCGAGGTTTGCAGAGGCTAGGTCAGTGCTTTTGGAGACTCCCATGCATCAGAATCACTTGGGAGTTGTCAAATGCAAGTTGTAGGGTTCTACCACCAGTGTTTCTGTTTATGTGGGTCTGAGGCAGGGCCTGAATTTCTAACAAGGTGCCTGGCGCCACTGCTTCTGCTCTGAAATCATACCTTGACAGCCACCAAGATGGCTCATCTAGGGCCTTGGAAGCCAAGGATAAGAATTTGGGTTTTATTCTCAGTGCATTTGGAGGCTGGTGAAGGATCATAGGTGGGAGGTGATCAGATTTACATATTTAAACAATCACTCCTGACTACTGCAGAGAGTAGATTTTAAGGCACAAGAGGAAAAACAGGAGAGACCGGTCAGGAGGCTATTGCAACTGTCCAAACAAGAGATGATGCTTTAATTGCCAGGGTGGTAACAGAGAAGCTGGTGACAAGTACACAGATTCAGGGTGTGTTTTAGAGTTAAGAGTCCACAGGACTTGATAGTGGCTTGGAAATAGATGATAGTGACAGAGAGGAATCAAAATATACCTAGGACTTTTGCTTGAGTTAATGGGATGTTTAGTGTAGTGCCATTTACAGGCATGGGGAAGAGTGGGGGAGGTTTGGATGAGAATGAGGATGAGGGGTGGAGAGGAGAATCAAGAGTATGGGTTATGAGATACATATTGAACATCCAAATGGAGATGACCATGAAACTATTGGGCATATAGATCAGAGTTCAATAAACAGGTCAGGATTGGGAAAATGAATTGGAGAGAGTTCTCAACTTAAAAAACGATAAAGCCTTGGAGTTTGATGAAATCCTCTGGAGGTGAGAGTTGTAGAAAGAGAAAAGGGCAGGGAAGGAGCCTGGGCAGGGAGATGAGGGCACTGTGATTGAGGAGTGACAGTGAAGAAGGAAGAACATAGTGGATTGTGTTGTTACACGAAGAAGCTGAGGGAAAAGAATTCCAAGCACAGTTGCTACACAGCTATGAAGTGTGTCCTTATTGGAATTTAAGAACTTACTCATGTGTAACTGCGATGACTCAGGTAATTGTCTATTAGGTTTGGACACACATAGGTGATTAGTGACCTTGACAAGAGAAATGTCTATTAAGAGTCATACACTTTTTGGGGTCTCCCTTTGTTGCCTTTCATTTATTGCTTATCTTTTAAAGCCACTTTGCTGTATTCACTCTACTTCATATAAGCTCATCAAGAAAGGGACCTTTTGTTGTTCTTAATTGCATTCCCTCAAGCATGCAGCACAATGTTATGCCCACCATTGGAACAGATTTTTATTGAATACAATCTTCTCTTATTTCATTGAACACAGCAAGAGACACTAAGAAATTGCTTTGAGGAATTGGTCTGCAATTTATAGCTGAAATGCGTGGTTTAGGGGCCACCAGACATGGCCAGTTATTTTGAAGGGCTGCCTCACCAACACTTACCGTCATCATACATCTTTTTTGGGAGCCCTGTATACTGAGATAGGGTGGCTGTTCAATTTCTTTTTGGTCATTAGAATGTAGTATGTAAAAAGCCTATTGTTTTAAGACTTATTATTCCACTTTTACATTTTTGTCTTTAATATTGAAGCTGTATTTTGTATAGTACTTCCCTGAGTGAATCTATAGGAGTACTCTATAAATATAGCAAACACATGAGATCCCAGTGAACTTGAGTAGCTTCTTACGGATGTATGTGTATCTCATAGATAATTTAAAGCTTCTTTTCGTTCAAACTAAGAGGTATTTGAGTAGATTTCTATTGTTTTGCTGAGCTCATTTATTGCTTCTTTTCATTTAGTTTAAGGATATTCATATTGACAGAGATGGAATAATGTTTACAATGGGCACATGAGGGACGCCTGGGTGGCTCAGTTGGTTGAGCAGCTGACTCTTGGTTTAGGCTCAGGTCTGTGATCTCAGGATTAGAGACTGATACGGGGCTCCACAGTGGGAATGGAGCCTGCTTAAGATTCTCTCTTTCTCCCTCCCTCTCTACCCCTACCCGACTCCGTGTGTGTGTGTGTGTGTGTGTTAAATAAATGAATCTTTAAAAAAAAAAAATGGGCATATGATTTTGAAGTGCTTTATAAATCAAGTGATAAAAAAACCAATCAGTAGTAATAGGATACCGATTGAATTCTGTGTTAAAATTATGTTTTGATATTTTAAAAATGTTATTGCTTAGTGTGAAATTGTACCTTAATTTTCATTATGAAAATTGAATATAATATTGAGATAATTTTAAGGAATAAGGCAATATTTTTTGGGGGGGGTGGATATATATGTTTATTACCTTGATTATGGTGATGGCAACACAAGTGTATGCAAATATACAAACTTATCAGATTGCATACATTAATAATGTGCAGTTTTTTTGTATACCAATTATACCTCTAGCTGAGGGGGGAAAACAATTATGTGCTTTAAACAGAAACATGCATTCATACGGAAATCAATTGTAAATGAGAGTACAGATGTAAATACTACTACTCAATTCACCATATTCATTTTGTGATGTTATGTCTTGTTATCTTTAAGCCTTGATTAATGAATTTTTATCCAGACTTAGAGGAGTTTTCTGTATCTTTTTAGTATAACTTCCCCTGCACCACCCTTGTGTGAAATTCGCTATTGTTTTCTGTTATGGGTAGCAGGCTCTATAGTGTGAAAACTGATAGTCAACCCAGGCCACTGGTGAAGAAGAGCTTATGTGAAAATCCCCTGGGTAGGAAAACTGGCTCAAACGTTCCTATTTAAAAGGGATGGGATGGGGTGGGGGTGGGGGGGTTGCCTGAGTGGCTCAGGTGGGTAAGCATCTGCCTTGGGCTCAGGTCATGATTTCAGGCTCAGGGTGGATTCTCGTGGATGGAGCCCAGTGTCCAGCTACTCCTTCAGCAGGGAGTCTACTTCTTCTCCATGGGCACCTCCCCCCGCCCCCCCCCCACCCCCCCCCCCCCCCCGCCCTGCTCCTGCTCTCTTTCTCTCAAATAAATAAAGTCTTAAAAAAATAAAAGGGATGGGGGCACGTCAATGACATTTACTGTGATTTTAAAATATTAATGAAAACCAGTATTCTTAAGCAGTCAATTATAATTGTTATTGCATGTTGATGTCTTTTTTTTTTTTTTTTTGGTATTACCAGAATTTCCTACACCTGGATTAGGTTATGAATTTTGATTGTTTTCACTATACCTTTGGCTTTGGGTGACATTTAATTTTGTTATTGCTTCAAAGCATCTCAATCAAAAAATTAAGAACATTGGAAGAGATGTGAGTAGGTAAAAGGTATTTTAAAATTTTTGCTGGTGAGTAAAAGGCTGTTAAAGTCTAAAAGCTTCTCAGGATTCAGACCAAATCCAGGCCTCGACCCAGTATTCTTCTCGCTAGACTACATTGTGTAGTAAGCAAACTTTAATTTGCAGACACATTCCCAAATTTAATGTAAATGGATCACAATAAAGAACCAACATATAAGTGACCCTACAGGTTCTGCCTGCCTAAAGTCTACTTTTCTTTCAAGAACTGAGTCACATATCTCTTCTCTATGAAGTATACCTTTCCACCCCCACAAAGCTAGTTTCAGCATGCTCTCATTGCTATGAATTTTTAAGGTCACTCATCTATTTTATGACACTTTTTAATTTTTCCTTTGAATTCATTATTTAATTATTTAGACATTGCATCTACCCCAGTTGAATTTCTGGTTCACTGTAGGAAGGTCTTGGTCTGATGACCAATATGCTTTCCAATTATTATGGCCAAACGTGACAAATACTTTATTATTTGAATAATAGGGAACACCAAGATTTTTTTTTTAAAGATTTTATTTATTTGAGAGAGAGAATGAGATAGCATGAGAGGGGGGAGGGTCAGAGAGAGAGGCAGACTCCCTGCTGAGCAGGGAGCCGGACGTGGGACTCGATCCCAGGACTCCAGGATCATGACCTGAGCCGAAGGCAGTCGCTTAACCAACTGAGCCACCCAGGCGCCCCAAGATTTTTTTTTTTTTAAGATTTTATTTATTTATTTGACAGAGAGAGACATAGCGAGAGAGGGAACACAAGCAGGGGGAGTGGGAGAGGGAGAAGCAGGCTTCCCGTTGAGCAGGGAGCCCAAAGACATGGGGCTCGATCCCAGGACCCTGGGATCATGACCTGAGCTGAAGGCAGACACTTAACTGACTGAGCCACCCAGGCGCCCCCAAGATGTTCTTAATAGAAGTTCTGTGTAACTACTATTTTAACTAGTGCTTTGTTCTGCTCTCCCTTTATAAGTAGGCTTATCTTTAGTAATTGAAGATGAGTTTTCATCACAGACTCAAAGTACTTTAAGAAATAAGAGTCACACATAGAACGTTAAAACTGTTAATCAGAGTTCATTGTGGTGTGCAGTAGAGAGGAAAGACATCCCAAGGAATTTGACTCACTCCGGACCTTGAAGGATAAAGAATATATGTAAAGGTGGAGAGGATGGGGAGGGCTTTCAAATGGAGACCGGGATGGGCCACATTTGGAGATGATAAAGTGCCTGAGTGATAAAAGCCAGCCCTGGGCAGAGGATGGCGGCAGTGGGAGGTACCTATCAGACGGCAGTACTGCCACTCTCTGAAGCCAAGTCCGCTGTGAACAGAGTTGTCCCAGCTGCTTTACCTCCCTGCCTGTGGCAGTTGGGCTTCTCTTCAGCCTTCCCGATGAAACCCTTAAAGCCCTCAGTTTCCCAGTTATTTCTTGCTAATAAATCCCGTGTGTATTTTTTAGTACTCATCATCTAAAAAATAAAATACAGTCAGTGTCTAAAAACCCAAAAGATGATTCTGATGTAAAAACTCATTCTCTTCCTTGGTGGGGCAACTTTTTCTTCCCAGTTATATGCATTTAGGTACCTCTTCTTTGGTGCGGAATAATCACTGATGTAAACATTCATTCATTCAATAAATGAGTGTCTGCTGTGTGGCAGGCATTGTTCCAGAAATTCTATGCATTTGCAAATATGTGTGACACAGGGCAGTCCCTACTGTCATGTAATTAATTACTCTTTAATGGAAGAAGACGTGATAAACAACTATGTTACTGGCTGATAAGCCCTAAGGCAAAAAGTAAAACAAATAGAGGTACTATCTTAAAGTTAGGAGCAGACCCTGTGAGGATCTTGAGTCAGGAATGTTACAGGAGTAAAAATAATGGAGGTGAGGATTATCCTAGGTGTATTCAAGGAAAGGGCAAGAGACACAGTAGTGGAGGGCCATGAGCCCAGGGAGAGAGGAAATTGGAGAGACCAGAGGTAAGAGAGGACAAATTATAGGACTCCAGGTCTTATTCTGGGTGAAGTCAGAAGTCATTGGAGGGAATGAGAGGGAGTGTGGTGATCTGACTTAGGATTTCAGAGGATCCCTCTGGCAGCTTTGTTGAGAATAGAATGTAAAGTGGCAATGCTGGGAGCTGGGAGACCGCTTAGCAGCTTGAACAGAGGTGTTTGTTGATGGATTGGATTGCCAGCTCTCTGTGTTAGGGGATTTTTTTTGGCTTGAGCAACTGGAAGAATTGTGATTTACAGAGATGGGAAGACTTGGAGAGAAAAGGATTTAGTTTGGAGGAGCTGGGAAGAGGACTCGGAAGTTAAATTAAGTTGGAGATTCCAGTTAGTCATATGACTCCAGATGTCAAGTAGGCGTTGGATTTACAAATCTGGATTTGAAGGGAGAGATCCAAGGTGAATATTTGGCATTTAAAATTTTCTTCATACAGATTTTGCAAAATGCTTGTTACATATATTCACAATTTTTAAGATTCATTTTTGTTGCTGTTGTAAAATAAGTTTTTTTTATTATACTTTCTGACTAGTTTTGCATTTGTTTATATAGGCCATTGACTTTAGTGTGTTTATATACCAAGCTGCTTTATTGAATTCTCTTATTTATCAAAGTTTTAAAAAATTGATTTCACTGATTTCCCACCTCCTTTGACTTTTCTGTGGATTTTTACCAAACTGTTCAGTTCTGTGAAGTACCAGTTTCTTTCATGGCTCCATTTGATGTCCTGTGCCTGAAATATCAATTATTTCTTGTTTTATTTCCTGTGAGTTTCTATTCATTTCCCTAAACTCAACTCATGTTTCCCATCTGTAAGACATTTCTGGGTTCCTAGGAAAGTTTCTCTTTCCATGAGCTTCTCTTTCCATCACCTGTGTACCTACATTGGAGCAATCATCAAACTTTATCATGATTTTGTATCTATCTATTAGTCCGTTGGAGGTTTGAACTCTTTTGGGGTAGGAACTGGGTCTTACCATTTTTCATCCCTAGTATTTAGCTGAATCTGCTACATAATTGTCTGTTACAGGGTAATTGTATGTTGAATACATGAGTAGTTAATTTCTACATATTAAAAACATTTTGAAATTGGATAAAGTTTTTCTTTATATAGATTTTATAAATGTGTTAAATTTATTGTAACTTTTAAAAAATTCATTTTTGTCACTAGTGTAAAAGAAGTATTTTCTCAAGTGCATTATATCTCTGCAATTATACTTGTAAAAATTGAAGGCCTGTTATTTTAGAAAATTAATGTACAGTGTAGGAAACTTGTTTCTGCTTTTCGTGCTGTCAAGTGCATAAAGGTGCTTGGATTTATGAGACCTTAAATTTTGAAAATACTAAATGGGTGGATGTTACATATTTATTATAAAGAAGCTCTTTTATCTTGTTTGGTTTTTACTTTGTGTAAGAAATGGGGAGAGGGAGGAATTAAACTTTATATTTTTCTGGAAAGCGGTAGTAGTTATTCTTTGAAAAGCAATTAGCTTTTCATAAAGGCAACATTTTCAAAAGCTTTAATTTGCATTACTTAAAAATAGGTATATGTCATTACTAGTAGTTACTTTATATTTATTTTTATGTTTTATTTTTTCAACCCATCAAGTCATTGAATTGGCCCATGTGAATTTTTTCAGGATGTCTAGTACCTGTTTCTGTTATAAATAGGTTAAGAGGTAGTCCTAGTGACACTGTAACATTTATTAGAGTAATTATTGATAAAAATTTTTTCACTGAAGCAGAAATATATTTTATCAAATAACCAATCACAGTTCATTGTTCATTGCTAAGTGCAATGGAAAATATAGCATGCTTCTTTCTTGCAGGGAATTATAAATATGGGCAGAGAGAGGAAGCTGGTACCCAGGAAAAAAATGGAAAAGATGTTAAATTTATGGAATCTGTTGTATATGCTATATAGGGAGAGACTCTATGTTGAGGGGTGAGGGGAGGGTAGTTTCAGCTAGACCTCAAAGAGTAGGTAGGGGTTATCTGGATAGAGAGGCAGAACACAATAGATTGGAAACAAATAGAATGAAAGGCACATAGGTAAGAGCTGTTATAAGGTGTAAGAATGAGATGCTGATCTCCATCCTGACACAGTAAGGATTTTTATAGTTTATCTCATCAAAGAAAATGTTACACTCTTGCTTTACTATAATAAAACCACATTAATTGAACTTAATGGAGGTGAATATCAGATCTGTTTATTATCATGTTTCTTTTTATTACCAAATGATGTAGTCATATTGTTGAAAACAAAAGAAAATGCCAATTAAAGAAGGCAAAAAAAAAAAAAAATCCTTAATTCCAACATCTCTAATACACAGTAAACATTTTGGTGCACTTTTTTTCCTAGATGTGAAAAACATGGACACACACATTGTGTTTTTATTAAGTTAGATCATATTAGAAAGTTATTTTAAAAATCGATAGATTTTATTTTCTGTGTTTTGTTTTTATTTAAGGAGAAAACCAAAAGCCAAGGCACCACGTCCTCCAGCTGAGACCAGATATGTTGATGCCTCTTCAGTTGATGATCCTGTAGAATCCTCTGCTTGCATCATGGAACAGAAAGAAAACATGATAGATAAAGACATTGAACTCTCAGTGGTGCTACCTGGGGATATTATCAAATCGACTACTGTTCATGGCAGGTACAATGCAGTAAATGAAAGAGCAGGAGTTCCTTTTCTTCTTCTGTCATTGATACCCTCTGTTATATATGTACTTCTTGATTTCTTCTTTGACAAAATACTTCATTCATCACTCAGGTATCTATTCAATATGCTAAAAGGTGATAACTTGTTTCTAATAATATTTTAGCACCAATGCTATGAATTCCACAATCCCAGTCAAGTGACTCTTGAAATTTAGAACGATTTTTTTCTTTTGCTACTTATTTAGTAAGTTTTCTTAAAAAAAAAAAAAAAGTCTTTCCCAGATGAACAGTCATTGGTTATATTAATTTTGTTCAGTCCAACTTAGAAAGCCAACCAGACCTATAAGAAAATTCTTTCCCTTCCTCTTCAAATTATTCCTTCTTTTTTTAAGCTGCATCTCTGAAATTTGATTTTGCAGAAGTTGCTAAGTACTCTTAAAATGTCATACTCTTCTTATATATCAAAAGAGATAAATCTACCTGTAAAACTGGTAGGATTTTTTATTTCTTTGAATGATTTCATTAATGTACTAAAAATGTGGATAAGTTTAATAGAAATGTAAAATTAAACTTTAACCTAGCAAGAAGTGAAAATGTGATTTGGGGGCGCCTGGGTGGCTCAGTCATTAAGCGTCTGCCTTCGGCTCAGGTCATGATCCTGGGGTCCCGGGATCGAGTCCCACATCGGGCTCCCTGCTCGGCAGGAGGCCTGCTTCTCCCTCTCCCACTCCCCCTGCTTGTGTTCCTGCTCTCGCTGTCTCTCTCTGTCAAATAAATAAAATCTTTAAAAAAAAAAATGTGATTTGGGAGACTGATATTTTTAATAACTGCATAAAAATTGGAAAAATGGAATAAAGCCAAGTGTAATTTTCCATTTCATTTTGAAGTGGAAAGTTACATGAGTTGTATGCTTGGTCTTGTTCCACCTTTCACCTTCAACTGCCCGTTTGTTATCAGGAGTCCTGTTTTAGAAATCTAAGCTGATTTGACCTTTGTATATATAGAGAGAATGTGTGTGTGTGAGTGTGTGTAGAACAAAAGAATAAGTAAGCAACATATTGGGTGTTGCATTCTTACAGTGTGGTTTTATCTAGAAGAAACTCATTCAAGATAACCTTAATCTTAAGATTTACCATCAAGTTTAGGTGTAACTTCACAAATTATTGAAAGTATGTGAAAATAGAAAGGTTCAGCATTAACAAACAATACATAGTATTGTGTATTAAATTCTCATTAAATTTAAGTAAGTTGCATTTTGCCGTTTATTTTGTATGAAGAGTGGTTTTGGAGATCATGCATTGAATTGTATTGAGGAGGTTGAGAAATCTGTGATTGTCCTTGGTGGGCTTCCAGCTCAGAGGCAGGTAATCACCTGGGTTGTGCTTCGTTTAGGTAAGGAAGGCATCTTGTGAGTTCGAGACTCTGGCTGTCATCTTCAGTCCTTGAAATAATATTACCCTGGTTTAAAAATAATAATGATAATGGATGTGACTAGGGGTAATAAAGGCAGTTCCTCTTATTTCCTCTGAAGTCAAAGTCCTTTTTAAAAAAGTCAGTATTTTTCCTAGTTCTTTACTGATGCTGAGAGGTAACAATGGTTTCCTCACCAGTATTCCTCAGACTTTCTTCTTAGGTAGAATTTTCCTTCCCTCCTCCCCTTTGAATATCTTAAGCTTCAGCCGCAGGATTCTTTTGTTCTAGAGTCTACTTTTCCACGTCCACACCTTTTTGAAAATGTTTCCATCTGGAGTACCTTACCACCCACATTTTCTCCAGTTAGTTTATGTAGCTCAAGTGAGATTTTTATTTATAAAGGCTTCCTAATCTTCCCAGAATGAACTGTTACCCCCAACTCCAAACTCTCTTGACATTTTATACCACTGAGTTAATCATATGTTGTTTTGTGCTATAATTAATATGCATGTCTTGTCTTCTTAAGTAAACCACAAGATCCATGGGGGCATCATTATTTCATAGTGCTAAGCACAGTTTCTTGCAATATAATAGGCATTTAATAAATACATTAAAATGAATATTGTCTCCCTAAACTCTTTTTTTTTTTTAAGTTTTTATTTTTTTATTTGACAGAGAGAGACAGCGAGAGAGGAAACACAAGCAGGGGGAGTGGGAGAGGGAGAAGCAGGCTTCCCGCCAAGCAGGGAGCCCAATGTGGAGCTCAATCCCAGGATCCTGGGACCGTGACCTGAGCCCAAGGCAGACCCTTAACGACTGAGCCACCCAGGCGCCCCTCCCTAAACTCTTATGTAGTTGGAGGTAACAACTTAAATGGTATGTTCTGAAGAGACATTTGTTTGGATAGTCTCTGGTTCCTTTCCTAGGATCTTTTAAATAAAGACAATTTTTCCACGTAGACAGCAAGGAAGTTATGTCCCAAATTCTGATTGCTTTTTAAAATTTGTTGAGGGCCGAAAAATTTTCCTGAGAGCAGAATTTGTTTCATATTGGTGTTTTCACTGGGGGGTTTGATTCAGGGACTTGTTCTTAATAGTTTATCATTCAGGAATGACTTAAGTTGTAGACGCAGTGACTCATTTTTTAATATTAAGTGTTTATGATTAAAAGTGGTTGTATGATTCGGGATTTCTTAGGAGTGATTATAAATATTTTAAGCTGCAATTTGGGATATCTTAAGAGTATAATTTGGAGTGGAGCGCCTGGGTGGCTCAGTCAGTTAAGCGTCTGCCTTCGGCTCAGGTCACGATCCCAGGGTCCTGAGATTGAGCCCCACGTCAGGCTCCCTGCTCAGCGGGGAGTCTGCTTCTTCCTCTCCTTCTGTCCCTCTCCCTGCTCATGCCTGCTCTCACTCTAGCTCTCTTTGTCTCTCTCAAATAAATAAAACCTTTAAAAAAAAGTATATTTTGGAGTATCTTGAATGTTGTAGCTATGGTAGGGCCATGCTTAAAAAACAAAGCAGTGTTTATAACAACAAACTGTGTAAAATACAAATGTTAGCTACCGAAAGTGAAAACCCATGACATGGATAACTTAAATTTCTTCTTGGCTTTGTTACTATAAATGGAATAGGGAAAGTTTCAACAAAATAGTACAAGAATTTGGTGGAGATTAAGGAAGAGTAATTTTAAATAAGTTTATATATGTAATGTTTTCTTAGATAAATCAGAGTTCCATATTGTCACTGTGAACGGTCTTTAATAGAATTTTTTGGGACCATCTTTTCTTAATTTGTCTAAATATTGTGTATTATATTTATTTTGATAGTATTATTTATATGCATTTCCTTTGAAGAATAATATTAGTATTAGACTGGAATAAATATTTAGAAAACTTGTCATATGCTTCATTTAACTTTTCAGATATATATATATTAATTATATAAATATATATATATAAATATATATATTTTTTCCCCCAAAATGTCTTCTTGGGGAAGATTTTTAGAAAGTTTCCCTCTGTCTTCTTATACAACTAATGCAGAGATATGCTCAGAATGTTCCATTTGGAGGAATGTGAACGCATAACATTATCTTCAGGAGAATGCCCTTATTTGTACATTGATTTTTCACCAAAGAGCTTATTCAGATTAGGGAACACAATAAGGTCAGAGGTGGTAATAGACTTTATGCTCAGGGGGAAACTAAAAACTTGTCCTGAATTAGGTCGATAACCTTGCTCTGACTTACCAATCTTTTGGTACTAGAGCTTAATGATAATGCTTCTTTAAGGACCAAAAGTCACCCTTTGTCTGCCATCTTGCCTTTGCAATCCTTTGCTTACACTGAGGGTAGCTACAGTGCCAGCCTGCAAACCCTGGGCATTTCTGTGTTCCTGTCATGGATGATTGGATTGAAGGGAAATGGAATTAAAATATTTACTGTAGTGTGTGTGTGTCTGTGTGTGTAGCATATATATATATATATAATGTGTGTGTATATATATGTGTGCATATATGCATATAAACACATAAACATATATCTGTGTGTGTGTGCGCATGTGCACGTGTGCTGGCAGAGTAAACAGCCTTTTTCACCAGGCAGAACTGCTCTGTGCTTTGCTAAAAGTAAGCATTAAAGGATACTGCTGTTAGAGATAAGCTGTCTAGGGGTTGCGCTCCTCCAGAAATGCTGCACTATGCAACAGCATAAGTAATGGTGTCTACAGGTACTTGGCAAAGTGAATTTTTAATGAAAATGAGCTTATGGGCTAAACTGTTATAGACACTACAGAGAATAAGGAAATATGTGGGTATGTTTGCCTATCATTCTGGATCCTTACCTTAGAGTCAGGTGTCTGTCCAGTATGCAATTAATCCTCACTAAATAAGTGTTCCTTTCTCCTTTGTTCTCTTTGGGACACTTTAAAAATAGTTTTCATTTGGGAGATTTAGTAAAAGATTGACATTAATCCCCTTTTTTTTAGCCAGTGGAGAGAGCATTGTAGAGTTCACACTCTCTCTCCTACAACAGGGAGGAATGGAATCAACACCATTTATAATAGACAAAGATACATTTTTCTTTTATGCTTCTACCATAAGTAGAAATTTGTTTTGATTTGAGCAAATCTGAGAATGAAATGAATGAAAACACAAATAAAGAAAGCATAGAACTTGAAGTTAGAAATCCTGGGCCCTATAGTTGATTCCGTAACTTGCTGTGTGACCTCAGGCAAGTCATCTCACCTTTCTTGCCTTTGCCTATAAAATGACCCAGAGGCACGATACACATGATTTGTGACCTGATTTACCTGTCCCAACAGCACCGGGTTATAGCAGAGTTAAGAGTAAGCCCAGTTTTGACTGGCACTGGGTGGGTCGGATAACTAGCTCAGAAATGGTTTACGTGGATTACAGTGCCACCTATTGGAAAAAGTAGACTATGAAAATTGACAATACTGGATCAACGTGGGTCAGTTTTGTTTAAAAATAAAATCAATAACACAACAGTATGGATCTCAGAAGAGTTTCACAATTTCATATTATACTTACATTTATCGAAAAGTGACAAATAATGACACGTGTAGTAAATATATAATAGGTGAATAGACTTCAAGAACACACTGCTGAAAATCCATTCCATGGCACAAATCATGTTGAACTCCCTAAGAATTCTTAAATTTTGGTTTAGGTACTGATTCAGTTGTAGCTGCTTAAAATAACAGTTAGAAATTTAACTGTTAAAGTATTTTAGTATACCAGAGCTGCTTGAGTTTTTATTGGTGAGACTGAAGAATCCTGTAATCTGGGCTGCAATTCTGCCCTCCATAGCCCTGAGCCAGGGAGCACATAAGCCTCTGTGGGCTGATTGCTCTCCTGGTTGGTTGGGAAAAGGTGACAGAATACTCACAGATGTCCTCTGAGTGTCATTCCTAGGTGGACTACCCTCTTCTCCTTTCTTTCCTGGTATCCCCACCTTATAACAATGATCCTTGTTAATTTTCTTTTTAATTTTTTATAATTACAAATGCAATACTTGGACACTATTATATACAGTAGGAAAATGCAGATAAGCTAAAAAAGTTAAAACACCATGTCATTATTAAACAGGCAGCTTACAACTATTAACATTGTGGTATATAACCTTTTATTCATACACACATGCACAGACACACACAAATGTATATGTACACACATACCTATATAGTCACTTTTTTTACCGATATCATGTTGCACATGCTATCTTGTTAACCTATCCTTTTTTCAGTTAATGATTTCTAACTTTTGTGTCAATACAATTTTATCTTATCCTTTGTCCATATTTGAATTGTCCCAATTGCAGTGAGATATATTTATAGTACTCTTTTTTTTTTTAATAAGGGGTGTGTATGTGTGTTTAATAGGTATGTTATTAAATCACGGTTTTTGCAAAGGTAATTATTTATGACTGTGAATGTAGTATCCAAGATAAATGACCGAGTAGATTTAGCCTAAAGTGGTGAATTTCATTTTTTTTTTTACTTTTAGAAATACCTATTTTTAGCATTTGATGTAAGAACTTTTGTCAGTTTAATACTGATCTAATCTATTATTGTCTTCAAATCTTAATTCTGTTACTTTCTTCAAAGTGTTTCCTATAGCATAATTCAGTAAGCATTCTCAATTTTGAGGTTAGGTTTATTTGTTTTATGTACCTGATCCCCTTCATTTCATGCACATAGGAATAGTTAGAGAGCATTAGTTCATTTGTGAACTCATTACTGAACTAGGTTGGTTAGCATGCGATAAATAAATGTCAGCCCTGCAGGGAGTGTTCTAAAAGTTCCCATACTATCATTGGTAAGTCTAATTGGGTTGTTGGTATACATTTGTAAGGGGCAGTGAGAACTAATTCAACTCAACTCAGTTTTGAGGATGCATTGAAAATGGTATAATGCTTTACTGGTTACTAAGGCGGATTTAAAGAATCATAATAAGGAAGAATCTTATTCATAGAATTCAGCCCCTATCAGATACTTGAAATCTATCTATTCATAATAAGTCCTTATCATCATGCATCCTCATTTTCCTGTGACAGTCCCTGTTTATACCTATTATCCCAGGTTAATTACAAATAGTGCCCCCCTTTCACTCTCAGGTGTCCCAGATTGGATGATAAATTATATAGCCACCCTATTGGTAAGTGGCTTTGTTTAAACACTTCCAGGGGTTGGAAATTCGCTGAGGCAGTTATTAGACATCTTGCTGATCTGAGAGCTCTTTGGTAAACCATGACCTTCATTTTTGATATCCAGTTGGATCTTTGAAACACAAAAACGGACATCTTGCCTTATCTAGCAGGTAGCAAATCTAGGGCAAGATTACCCCTAATAGGTGTCATGAATGCAGAAAGAGTCACCCTAGGATTTAGGGGGTGATTTAGTGATGTCATCATTCTTTGAAGTAAAACTGTAGCAGATAGCAGTTAGCCTGTTACAAACCATCCACTCCATCCTGAATCCTGATTTATGGTATTATGAGGCTAAAATATAGCTCTGTCAGGACTCAGGAAATTCTAATTTTGACTGCATCTTAATTGTGTATATGTTCTTCATTATCTGGTCATGTAACTTCTCTAACCTCAACTTTTTTTCATTCGTAAAGTGGGAGTAGCTTTTGTGGTGGTTGTGAGCTCAAATGAGGTAATAGATATGAAATTCATATGAGGAATTGTCATTTATTTCTAAAGGGAGTAGGAAATTTCATAGGGATTTCTCCATTTCAAAGGAGAGTTTTTAGAGTCTTAAAAAAAATATCTGCCCTCCAGGAAATTATTTTATAAGAGAAAAAAAAATCTGAAAATAATAATACACAGTAGCCTCTCAAATAATAGAATAAACCCAAATTCAAAGTGATGGGGTGATATGGAGGAGGACAATACTATTTCTTATTTGATTGAAGAAGTGATGACCAAATTCAGCCAATCCTTTTCTACTTTTAATAATTTGGCTCAAGTTTTGGCTGGACTGTGGGCATGTTTTCCTGCTTTAGCAAATAGGAACACAGGCATCTTTCCTGGGTTGATTCTGGGGTAGAACCTGTTAGCCAACTGCCGTTTGGTACATCAACATGGGATAGTTATCCTCAAAACAGAATTGTTGTTTTTGCTAGAAGTAATTTGGCTTTCAGGGGGATAATTCTAAACTATACTCAGGAGATGATTTTGTTTTCTGTGGTGCAGTTTGTGACTGGCAAATCCTCAGCAGCCCCATTGCATGCAGAGCCTGCTTAAAGGTTAATGCCCTACTTTTATACTGCTAAGGCTCCTTTATGAGAGATTCAAGACCGAAATTCCCACTCTTAAAATCAGCTAGGTCAGGATCCTCTCTTCTGTGCTTTTAGTGCCAAATGCTGAGGCTTCAATGAAATACTTGAAGCATTTGAACTAGTCTGAGGTTATTTTTGGAAAAGGTCTTAACCCAACTTAATGCTTGTATCTCACCTCTGTGTAAAGATGTCTTGACTTTAGATACAACAAGGCTACTCGTCCAGTTTGTAAATTAAGAAAAAACAGCTTTCATGGCTGTGTGTGTGTGTGTGTGTGTGTGTTTAAAGCATATGAATCTCTTTTCAGTGACTTTGCCTTTTCATATATCCAATACCACGCAGAGAACTCATATATATAGAGTTGTGTGTGTGTATTGTTGTATATTGTCTGCTATGTGTTTGAGATACCAGAATTAAGAGATGAATAATCACTGGTTCCTATAATATCCTCATTCAGTGATACTGACCTCACTGTGTACAGACATTGTATACATTGTATTAGGTCCTGGGAATAAACATTGCTAAGAGCTGGTCCTGCAAGAAAGGAGTTCATATCTGGGTATAAATGGAGCCCAGGTAACATCTTGAGGCCCCTCTTTTCCCTCAGGTCTAGATAAGATTGGCCTGACCCCTGTTCTAGATCTTGTGGAAAGTTCAGTTTCCTTTATATTATTGTAAATTCCCATTTACAATATTATGTTAATGTTCTTGGAGCCTCCTCTGGCTCTGACATTTTTTTTTTTTTTTTTTTAAGATTTTATTTATTTGAGAGAGAGAGAGTGAGAGACAGAGAGCATGAGAGGGAGGAGGGTCAGAGGGAGAAGCAGACTCCCTGCCGAGCAGGGAGCCCGATGCGGGACTCGATCCCGGGACTCCAGGATCATGACCTGAGCCGAAGGCAGTCGCTTAACCAACTGAGCCACCAGGCGCCCTGATTTTTTTTTTTTTTTTTTAAGATTTTATTTATTTGACATAGAGCAGGGGGAGCGGCAGGCAGAGGGAGAGGGAGAAGCAGACTCCCCGCTGAGCAGGAAGCCCGATGCGGGGCTCGATCCCGGGACTCCAGGATCATGACCTGAGCCGAAGGCAGACACTTAACCGACTGAGCCACCCAGGCGCCCTGGCTCCTTTATGGTTTCTTACTTTTTAGTCTCTACCTTACGAAATTTCCTTTCTTTTCTTGATTTAACACCTCCCCCTGAAGCTACCAGGACCTTAGTGATGGTCTATGGGTCACCAGGGAAAGGTGAGTAAGGGTATCACATAGCAAACCATTTAAATTAGCAGTTTAGGACTCCTGTTGGGTCCTTTCAGCAGCCCTCCCACGTTCTAGTGTTCCTGTAGTCCTGGCCTCTTCCTACTGCTTAGCTCCTTTTTCTGTTTCTGTGTCTTCTTACCCTTTTCTTCTGGCATTGGCTTTAATCCTATCAGCACCTCATAAAATAATCTGAAATCTGACTGAGTCCCTATCTCCCCCCAAATTTTTGCAATAGGTTTGTAACTGCTCCCCCAGACTATTCTGAATATAACAACAGCAACAAAAGAAAATTATCCTTTAAGCCACACTAAAATAAATAAATAAATACAGACAGACAGTGGCTTCTTAAATCATGTATAACCCCTATTATTTACATTTGCTTTTTAGTTTTACTTTAAAAATAAAACATGCCTTTTTCTCAAGTCAAAAAATGAATACAACAATCAGCATATAATCCTTTTAGATGTAAAGTAGACCCCATTGCTCCTCAGAACTCCAGTGGTTTTCTCTCTCACTTGGTAAAATCCCAAGTCACTCCGGTTTCAGTCTACCACTTTCACCCCAGCAGACTGCTTCCTATTTTCCCTTAAACATGTAGAGCCCACTACTGCCTCAGGTCCTTTGCAACTTGTCGACTCTGCCTGGAATGTTCTTATTCCAGTTAACCCATTCCATTCAGCCCTCTGTTCTAATGTCATTTTTTTTTTTTCCACTTAGAACATTTCCTAACCTCCTTTGTTATCTTATTTTTCGTCATAGCATTTATCATTGTCTGATATACTCTATATTTTACTTGTTTCTGTATCCTCTTTTGATCGCAGGTTGGGAAACTGTAGCATGTGCATGAGAATTGGCTGGAATGCTTGTCAAAGCGCATACTGATGTGGCCCACTCTCAGAGTTTCTGATTCAGTGATTGGACTAGGGCTTGAGAATTTGTATTTCAACAAGGTCCTAGAGATGCTGATGTTGCTGCTCCATGAAACACAGTTTTAGAAACCAATGTACCAGAACTACTCTGGCCAATATGGTGGCCACTTACTACATGGGGTTATTTAAATTGAGTTTAAATGAAAAATTCAGTTTGTCAGTCCACTTTGTCAATGTATTTCAAGTGCCTAATAGCCACCTGTGGTGAGGTGGCCACTGTATCAGCCCAGATATGGAAAATTTACATATTGCAGAACAATTAAACAGCCCTGCTCTAGAACGTAATAAACTATATAGAGATGGATTCCTATTCTGCCACCCGCCCCCCAGAGTAATATCCCAGTATTTATGTATCTGTCCACTTAGCATTTACTTTAGTGTAAGGCGTAAGATGGATACATAAATTTTATTTATCAGATGGCTAGTCAGTTTTTCATACCCTTTGTTGAAAATTCAATTCCTTTTTTTTTTTTTTAAAGATTTTTTATTTAGGGGCGCCTGGGTGGCTCAGTTGGTTGAGCGACTGCCTTCGGCTCAGGTCATGATCCCAGGGTCCTGGGATCGAGCCCCGCATGGGGCTCCCTGCTCCGTGGGAAGCCTGCTTCTCCCTCTCCCACTCCCCCTGCTTGTGTTCCCTCTCTCGCTGTGTCTCTCTCTGTCAAATAAATAAATAAAAAAATCTTAAAAAAAAAAAAAAAAGATTATTTATTTATTTATTTGAGAGAGAGAGCACATGAGAGGGGGGAGGGTCAGAGGGAGAAGCAGACTCCCCGCCGAGCAGGGAGCCCCATGCGGGACTCGATCCTGGGACTCCAGGATCATGACCTGAGCCGAAGGCAGTCGCTCAACCAACTGAGCCACCCAGGTGCCCCGAAAATTCAATTCTTTCCCCAGAAATTTGGGATAACTTTATCATATGTAGTATTAAATTCCCATCTGCATTTATAGAACTTTCTGGTCTGTTGGATTTGTCTGTCGGGATATAGGAATATTTTCAAGAGAGAATTGGCTTCTGGAATTATTAAACAAAGAATTAAACAGAATTATAGAATGAATCAAAGAATAAAGTCATAAACCAGTTCTATGATTTTTAGTTGATGCTTAAAGAGACATTTTTATTAGAAAATATTTAGGTGGTGTTGAATTCAAAAGGCATGATGTAGGTCTATCAGCATGCAGCCTTTTTGCCATGAAGTCTGATATTGTATGCAAAGATTATAGATGACCAAACTGACTGAAGGAATAGGCCATTATTATAATATTGTTGGCCCATTATGCACTTCTTTTATTAAGTCAGAAAACTAATGTCACAGATAAAAATACAATACTGCATTAAGACATATCAAAAAGGTTAAATAAGTGTATATAAAGAGTGTTAAATTCTTACCTTTTAAAAATGGAAAATATCTTTTTCCTTAGATGTTTATATTTTTGTACATAGGGAGATGAAAAATGGTAGCACTAATAAATATTTTTATCTTGTTAACTTGTGTTTTTCTGGCAGAGATTCTAAAGAATGTACATTTAAGAAGTAAAAGATGTTTAGAGTATAAGCGTTAGTGGTTTTTACATTTATTACTTGGCACATTTATATGTGTAGAGAGAAATACAGTCTGAACATATTACCATTTATTCATAGTTGTATTTACCTAGACATTACCTAATCTTTTTTAACTTTATTTACTATCAGAGAAAGGTGGTACCATTTCCAAGTCAAGAATTTGTATGTAGCATCAAATTTTTAAAAATTTTTATTTTTTGTTACCAAAAAATAAACTTGAATAATACCATTATGCTAGTCTTGATGTGGATGAAATTTAGTATCTATTACTCAATGCCAAAATTTGGGCGATTATAGACAAATTTACATATGAGCATACTAAGTAGCTCAAGAGGACATAAAACTTGTAAATTATTATTGTGGAAGCATCTAATAACGATATAGGGAACATATTTTGAGGACTGAAACATATTCCAGAGAACATTTTTTTTTTTAACTGAGGCACTTAGGTTTTTATTATTTTTCTTGATATATGTATAGTGGGGTGCTACTTTTTTTTTTTTTAAAGATTTTATTTATTTATTTGAGAGAGAGAGAATGAGAGACAGAGACCACGAGAGGGAAGAGGGCAGAGGGAGAAGCAGACCCCCTGCTGAGCAGGGAGCCCGATGCGGGACTCGATCCCAGGACTCCAGGATCATGACCTGAGCCGAAGGCAGTCGCTTAACCAACTGAGCCACCCAGGTGCCCTAGTGGGGTGCTACTTGTAGGTGGGAGAGGAGAAGAGATGTTAAGGGATGGGCAACAGCCACAGAATTCGAGGGTGAGGTAGGTGGGTGAACACAGGCGATGGTTTGAGGATCCATGTAAAGTGTTATTTAACCTCAAGGCCACACAATGTCAGACAACTAACCCTCTTCCAGGAGGAGACTGCCTCTGTGGAAAAGCTAAACCAGAGAGGCTACAGATCAGGGAACTCCACTTAAGAAAGTAGGGATGAGGTGCATATGAAAACAGATGTACTAAATTAAAAATACCATACTGAATGGTGAGATTCCTATCCTCATTTCCCTGTCAAGTTCCTGAAAGCCAGTAGCTAGGTTCATATTATGTAGTCAAGAAACTGGAGAATTTTTTACCGACATTTATATTTCCCCATGGGAAAAAAAAAAACTGGCCACCTGATTACCATCAAATGAAGCCCATCAACCTATACCTTAATTCATGAAAATAGGACTTTTACAGAGTATTTTAGTGCCTCGGTCTTGAATATGAACTAACAGCTTAAGATCACCAGACATTTGAGGAAAGCACATACCACAGAATATTTTTTAGTGTTCTTTTCTTAAGGGCTAACAATTAAGAAAGACTCAGAGACCACATTGTTCTGTTGTGGGTGTGAATGGAATTTAACACTTAATCACTCTTTGATATTATACATTTACTTGGTTACTTTTTAATTGTCGGAGCACAAATGCCCATAATGTTTTTCTGTCAAGGACCAGATAGTAAATATGTTAGGCTTTGTGGACCATTCAGTTTTCATCACATCTACTCAAATCTGCTGTTGTAACACACAAGCAGCCCTAGATAGTATGTAAACAAATGAGCATGGTTGTGTTCCAATAAAACTATTTACAAAATATAAGCCATGGGCCCACTTTGACCTGCAGATTGTAGTTTGCTGACACTTGGCCTAGTCTATCTAGTAGTGTAGATCTCTGAGAGCATAACACTTTATTGTGTCTCCAAGGGCCTAGAAAATATTAAATGTCCTTTGAATGAATTAAGAAATCTATACTTTTCTTGAGAATTTTGTGGGCTTCCTTCTGTAGATACTCACTGTGCTTTCTAAAGCCCAAAGAGTGGTGGTAGTTCGTTTGTTTGTTCTTTTTTTTTTTTTTTTAACACCCAAAGCAGTGCTTGATCTCATGACACCAAGATCAAGAGTCCCATGCTCTACAGACTGAGCCAGCCATATGCTCCGGGGTGGTGGTGGTTCTTAATGCTTCATTTTTATGCGATCTTTGGAATATAACCAGTTTATAAGCCAAAGACTGCTGGTATTCAAAATATTGTAAAGGAGAGCATTTGCTGAACTAAGTGCTCTTGGGTAAGGAAAGGACTTTTCTTAAAATTTATAATAATAGGATGACAACTTGGCAGATAAAAAATACAGATAATTATTAAACCAACACTAGGATCTAAGCTGTTTGAATACCAGTCAGGACTTTTTAACTATTATAATTCTGTCCACTTAGTTAGATACTTGGAGTCCAGGGCCCAGGCTACCATGTATATATCTCCTCCTGCAGTGGGGGAAAAAATGATCTTGTAGCTAGATTTTTAAGTTACTTTCACACATACTATTTTATAGCCTTGTTTTATCTGCTGAAAACAAAAAGGCCCTAAGAAAAAAGCTAAGAACAATAACTTTAAACTTAATGAAATTGTTTTATGGACTTTTATGATCAGTATTACTTCTGTTTTACAGTAAACCTATGATGGACTTGTTGATATTCCTCTGTGCACAGTATCACTTAAATCCATCCAGTTACACAATTGATCTGCAGTCATCTGAAAATAACCCCATTAAATTTAAGCCAAACACACCAATAGGAATGTTGGAGGTGGAGAAAGTCATTTTAAAGCCAAAAATTTTGGATAAGAAAAAGCCTACGCCTATAATACCAGAGGTAAGAATGTCACTGTGATTTTGATGTCTTCTGGCAAAAATACTAAATTGATTTTTCAGTCATTATCTGCAGCTTATATTTATTTCAAATGAAATAAAAATGGACTTTCCTGGTTAAATTTGATGTGAACATGGCTATTTTGCTTGCCTTGGCCACTTTGTTTAGGATTCATTTGGTTATCAGTCTTTGGATTAACTAGAATTTGGGGAATACTTTTGATTTTAGACACTCTAAAGTGATCTATAGGACCATATCAGAATCTGACAATTTAAATGATCTACATTTTAACTTACTCTTTTAAAAAGTTTTTTTTTAAAAGATTTATTTATTAGAGAGCATGAGTGCACAAGTTGGGGCAGGGGGAGAGGGAGAGAGAGAGAGAGAGGGAGAGAAGCAGACTCTTCACTAACAGCAGAGCCTTATGTGGGGCTCGATCTCACGATCCTGAGATATGACCTAGCCAAAATCAAGAATCATACACTTAACCAACTGAGCTGCTCAGGTGCCCCAGAAAGATTTTTTATTTAGAGGAAGGTTTTAGAATCTTTTAATGAGAATTTATTTAAGAATTTATTAAAATATTTTTTGGCTTCTCTATACTTGGTAAGTGGTGGTTCTAACTTATTCTAAATTGTTAATTCAAGCTATATAATGACTCAGTTTTCTATAATATATGAATTAAGCAAAAAATATTTTTTTCAAAAATTTTTAACCACAATCATTCTAATATCAATTATTTATAAACTTGTTCTGTTTCTATAAGCTATAGAGGTAGAATTTTATGGGTTTCAAGAAATATTTTTTCAGGGCGCCTGGGTGGCTCAGTCGTTAAGCATCTGCCTTCGACTCAGGTCATATCCCAGGGTCCTGGGATCGAGGCCCACATCGGGCTCCCTGCTCAGTGGGAAGCCTGCTTCTTCCTCTCCCACTCTGCCTGCTTGTGTTCCCTCTCTTGCTGTCTCTCCCTGTCAAATAAATAAAAATAAATAAATCTTTAAAAAAAAAAAAAAGAAGTATTTTTTCATTAGGAATGTCAACTTTTTTAACTTCAGGAAATATATAAAGGCCAGTATATTAAATTAATAGTTTATTTACATGGCTTGAGGGTATATATTCTCATATTTCCTTCATATTGTTATGCAGCTTTTTATAAAGTTAAGAATTCTTATCTACAAAATACTGATATTAAGAATTAATTAGGATATTGGGCTATTACCCATCTAGGTACATATGTACCTAGGTGGCAGTAGTATTTATTTTACAGCATGGGATTATACATGGTGTTTTAGTTTAATGAATACATGTTAAGCTTTAAGGATCTGCACACTGTAGATTTCGCTTAGCATGGTAACATGTTTCTAAGTTCCATTTGTATATAAGAGTTAATTACATTAAAATGATATGTTTAAAATCCTCTCAATAATTTTAATTAGTACTAGATATCTAAATCAGGGTTATCTTAATAGTCTTTACTAATATATTAAAATTAGCCAAAGTATTGTCAAATAATAGAGACAATAGGTAATCACAATAGCTAATGTTTATTTGTTGATAGTTTACTATGTGCCAGACACTATGCTAAGTTTTTTTATATGGGTTATCTCATTTATCTTCTTTTCAACAGAGAGAAGCACAAAAATTTTATATTTTAACCAAAATACTCTTTTTTTCATCGAGACAACAAACCATTAGATAAATATTTCTCAACTGAAGCATAAAATAGAACATGTATAACTCTGTATTATTATGGGCATTTGCTCATTTTATAGTAAATATTTTAAGGAACAAACAGAAATATCAGTAGTATCAGATATGAGGCTTTTATGTTCCCTTTTAGATTTAAAATCTAATACCTTACAGGGATTATGGATTTAATCTAGATTATTTAATCAAATTATTTCATATTCTTAGAAATAATGAAAGAATATGCTTCAGGAAAGAAAAATAATAATTTCACACCAAAATAGAAAAATACTGTTTATTGTATGACTGTATAATTGTAGATTGATCTCTTATTGTAGAAGGTTTTAGTAAATAAATTATGGTAATAACTATGGTTTTAATCTGTGTTTCAGAAAACTGTGAGAGTAGTGATCAATTTTAAGAAAACACAGAAGACAATAGTGAGAGTTAGCCCTCATGCACCACTCCAAGAACTTGCCCCCATTATATGCAGCAAATGTGAGTTTGATCCACTGCATACACTGTTGTTGAAGGATTATCTATCTCAGGAGCCCCTTGATTTGACAAAATCTCTTAACGACCTGGGACTAAGAGAATTATATGCCATGGATGTCAGCAGAGGTAAGTAAGACTTTTTGTTTTATTCATTTGACAGGATGTGCATATAAAAGCATGTATTGTATTTATGTGTAGGGTTTCTGAAGTTCATAATGGTGAGTTAATGGATCCTATAAATAGAAGTCAATACGTGTCATTGAGAATAAGAGGCAATGAAATGTAATAAAATTCAACTTGATTTCAGTTTTTGAAATTAGAATAAAAACTTGTCTTTCTTAGTTGTCATTCACTTTTTACACTTTTCCATCAATCTATGAATATTTTTGGTGGGATTTAACTTAATTCTTTGAGGCTGTAAGATTTAAACAGAAAATAAAGATTTACATTTAAATTCATTGTTGTTTTAATCAAGTGTGAATTACTGTAGACTCACCATGGTTTTGTCTGAGTCTTAATTGTCATTCAAATTTCTAAGTTTCTTGACAAATTTTTTTCTAGGTTCACCCAAAATCAACTAGCTTATAAAATAAATCTAACTCTAAAAATTTTTAAATAAAAATAGCTTGCAGTATTAATCTATAGAAATAACTGAGTGTATTAAAATTTGGAGATCTTAGATAATGTTTGTTTCAATTCTAATTAGACAACTGCAAGCTTATTTATTCAGTATGAATCTGTTTTATTAGAAAAAAGGTTTAGTGAAGGATTACTTACTACATCCTTTGTGCATTGAGCCCTTCAAACTTTATCCTGAAATTGTGGATTTATATAATCCATAGACAGCTATTTCAACTCAGTGATGTTTTATACTTGAATAAACATCATCTTTACAGTCAATTTACCCTCTTTTACCCCCTCCTTCTGTAGCCACTTCTGTTACTGCCTTCAATAAATCATCTTTACAAGGTAAGACATATGAATCAGTAGAAAAAATTGTAACATGAAATTTCTACTTTTATTGGATAAATTGAAAATAAGCTTCTAATTTTACCTGTTTTCTTAACATTACTAATGTGTACATTCTGTAAGAAAACCTTCGGCTTTTATTTCCTGAAAAATAATTTATAAGCCCTCCCTCTTGATTTCTGAAATTAATACAGTAATAATATTTCAATAATTGATTAAAAATATCATCCTAAGAATGTGAAAAACATTTTTTTAAAGATTTATTTATTAGAGAGAGAGCATGAGCAGAGGGAAGAGGCACAGGGAGAGGGAGAAGCAGGCTCCCCGCTGAGCAGGGACCCTGGTGTGGGGCTTGATCCCAGGACCCTGGGATCATGACCTGAGCTGAAGGTAGATGTTTAACTGACTGAGCCACCCAGGCGCCCAAGAAACATATTTTTGACTCTCAGACAAGAAAAAATGATTTTGCTGGGTTCTTTAAGTATAGTTCCTGATAGTTTGGTGGTACCATGGAAGGATCTCAGATTATTTACATTGTACAGTTATTCAGAGTAATCAGGGTATATTCATCATAGGAAATTATTGCAGCGTTAAATTGTGAATATTTTATAATAACATGGAAAATGCTTATGCTAGCTTTTAAACCATTTAAGTGTGTTTAATACAGTATGTAAAAAAATTTTTACATAAAATTTCTGAAAGGAAGTACATAAAAAATTTTAATACTGGTTACCTTGGGTGGTAGGGCTGTGGATGACTTTTTTCATCCTTTTTTTCTTTATATTACAGAACTTTATAATGGGAATTTAACTTTATTAAAAATTAGCCAATAATAATAAAGTCTGGAAGCCTTTTTCCTCCATTAAAAAGGGATAAGCTCAGATAATTGATTACTATAATAATTACCACTCTACTAAAAAAAAAACAATAAACTATACACATTATGTGTTATTGGAATCTTCTTTCTTTACCACTGCCAATTTTCCCATAACACAATAAGTCTATATGAGTAATAGTGTGATTATTTATTATTAGTGGCTTGATTCATGAAGACTAGGTTAATCAAAGGAGCTGGAAATTGTTATGTTCATAAAGCATATACTGGCTAATAATCAGAAGATAGATGTTTTAATTCTGAAACTGCATTAGCTGTCAAACTCATTTAGCAAGCCGATAGGACAAATAGCTTTTTATCTGTCTGCATCACACTTTCCACTTCTATAATAACAGATTGGAAAAAGTGGTCTCTGTGCTTTTTTTCCAGTAGCAACATCCTGGCACTTGTACTTGGCTTTTGCTCCTACCATTGCCATTCTCTATATACATTACTCAAAGCAATTTCCATAATCTTATTGGCCTCATTTTGAAGGTGTTGAATGCATTGGTTTGTAATAACCCTTCCAGCCAAGAAAGTATGTATTTATTTAGAGTACTAAATGTTGTGATGTAACCTTACGAGATTGGATAAGAAAATTAAGAAAGCTCCTTTTACGGTGTCAAAATCTACAAGATCAATCCAAATGCTGTAAATGCCCCTGCCTCCTTATTTTGTCTAATATTATCAGAAGTCTTAGTACTTTGTATGCAGTTACTTATAGCCTCTCTTCTGGAAACAGGAAACTATAAATTTGAGTTGTTTTCTAGTAAGCTCAAGCCCTTGTGTTTCTTAGTGTTTAACTCTGACTTCTGGTGATCTCTGCCATAGAGCTGTAAGTGACTTAGCTTAACTAGTATGGAGGATGACAGGGTGCCTGGAAATTGCTTTACCAAAAATAACTTTGCTTATATGTATTGCACTGTACTACCATGTGAAATACCTACATTCAGTTAGTCTTCATCTTAAAATGAAATAACATTTCTTAAAAAAAAAAAAGGAAAAGCCAAAGGTATTATATATCATCGATGAGTAGATATTATATTGAATTTTACCACTTAATGCCTGTGTGTCTTGGTGCAAGTTATTTAAACTGTGGTCACCAGGGCTTCAGGTGTATAATGGGACAATACTGTCTGCTTCCATTTCTTTACATTCCCTAACTTAGAAAAAGGACTCAGAATGATAACTTGTGATAATTTCTGATAATCCTCTTTGGATTGTTCTAGGAAAGAAATTAGGCATGTGAAAAAATCTGTAACCATAAAGTGCTATCCACATGTTCATCATTAGTTAGTATTGTCAGTAAACTCATTGTACAGAATGCATACTGCTTATATAAAATTTAAAGCATCAGATTTATGAAGTTTTAATTTGTGAAATATTCTTCTTTATCGTGTTATTGAGGCATATTGCATTGATATACTTACTGGCATTAACAATCTTTGCTTTCCTGGAGGAGCCCCTATTTTGTCATAATTTATTTAATTTTTAAACATTTTTTTAAACAAAAAGACTGTACATGCAGTCCTAAAAAAGGGGTATATATTTAAGATTTAAATGTATTTAAGACCATACATTTACCTCTAAGTGCTGCTTTAAACATATCCCATAAATTTCAATATACAGTACTTTGTTTCCAATATCACTGAAATTATATTGTGATTTATATAAAACACATATATGCTCTTTAGTAGAAATGTTTTCAAAATTGATATATTGAATGATATATCCTTGTTTCTCCTTGTTTCCCCACTCCTTGTTTCTCTCTTTTTTTTAAAATTTGTATTTCATTTGTTGAAGAAACTGGGTCTTTTATCTTACTGTATTTCCCACATTCAGAATTTTGTGGATTGCATCCTGTGGTGCCATTTAATATGTTTCTCGATTGTCTCTATTTCTTGTAAATTGATTGTTGAATCTAGAGACTTGATCAGATTTGGGTGAGATATTTTCAGCAAGAATACTTCATAGGTGGTATTATATATTTCCATTAGCAGCCATGTAATAGCAAGTTATATTTATATATGTATGTATGTACATATCTCTGCACCCAATGTGGGGCTCAAACTCATGACCACAAGATCAAGAGTTGCTTGCCCTACCAACTGAGCCAGCCATGCACCCCACAAGTTATCTTTTTTGATGTTAGCTATCAATAATATTTGCCTGGATCTTGATTAGGAGTTGGAAAATAATCATTATCTGCAAATATGCCTTTAATTATAAATTGAGATATTTCAGAAACAGCAAATTTCCCCATTCAGCTACTTGTCTACCTAGGTAGAATTCATTCAGAAGAGGCAGGAAAAAAGTGTGATTCTTTTCCTTCATCAGTATTTATTTATTTATATAGAGAATTTTTTTAAAGATTTTATTTATTTATGTATTTTAGAGAGAGTGAGTGTGGGTGGGTGGGGGAGGGGCAGATGGGCGAGGGAGACCATCTGAAGCAGACTCCCTGCTGAGTGCAGAGCCCAATGGTGGGCTCGATTTGGGGCTTGATCTCAGGACCCTGAGACCCAAAACCAAGAGTCAGACGCTTAATGGATTCAGCCACCCAGGCGACCCCCTTCCTCAGTTTTTAAAATAACAGACTGGTTCATTAGCAGTACATAGAGGTAAACAGTAAGGGTCAGTTATTTTTTCAGCATCACTACAAGTCATGGAATTAAACATATGCAAAATGTTTCCATTTATTAAATAGTTCTATGATGCCCAAACTCTCCTGAGCTTGGCCAGTAAAAACCATATCTGATTGATTCCTGTGCCCTTTTAAAATGATCCCAGTGGACTCTGATTTCTTTCTCTCTGCTATAATTTGATATTCCAGACTCATCTTTACAGTCCTTGGTGTGGACAAAGAATCAGCCATTCTTACGCAATCGTGGTCCCTTTTTAGTGGGAAAAGGTGTTTAGAGACCATCTGGGCCAGGGCTACTCAGCACCACTGGACTTGTCATTGTTTGTAGGCCTTTTCAGTTGACATTAGGAAATACTTTTTGGAAAATAGAATGTTAATATGTAATCATGAGGTTGACATTTGCCATTCTGATTAAAATGTGGTTTCTTAACTTTGACACTATTGACATTTGGGCTTGAATGATCCTTTTTTGTTGGGGGGCTATCTTGTGCATTGTATTGTGTTCAGCATCATCACCGGCCTCTACCCAGTAGATGCTGGTAGCACATTCTCCTGCCCTACCCCTAGTTGTGACAATCAGAATTGTCCCCAGACATTGTCCAGTGTTCTCCGGAATGGGGGTGGGGCAAGATTGCCACCTAGTTGGGAAACATCGTATTGAAGAAATAATCTTTTGGAAACACTTAATAAAGTACTAAGTAATTATAGTGAATCATGCTTTAGAGAATAAAATATTTCATAATTGTTTAGCTCTGTGACAAAATAAAAATTCAAAATAAAGGGACAAACTGTTGATAGCTTCATATCTCATTTAATTCAAAGTGTCCATTTTACTTCTGAAATGTTGGTAATTATGGATAGAACAGACCCTGAGTCACAAAGAATTGAGTTTCTGTCCTATCTCTGTCATTGCTTGATTGTTGGCCCCAAGTATGTATATTTGTTTCTTTAATCTTCAGATTGCTCTGCTGTGAAATAGGAACAATAATACTAAACTTCCTTGTTGCTTTGAGAATTAAATAAGATATAAGATGCCTAGCGGAGTGCATGGTTCATAGTAGACCATAATTAGTAGCTTTCATCATTGTATAAATTTTTCAAGGGAAAGAAACTGAGGGAAAACTTGGAGGTAAATCTACAATTCCATGTACAAAAGTAAGAGGCTTTTCTTCTATTTTAGAATCCTGCCAAGTATCACAAAACCTAGACATTATGAAGGAGAAGGAAAATAAAGGGTTTTTCAGCTTTTTTCAGCGCAGTAAGAAAAAGCGGGAACAGGTGAGTATTTTTTTATGTAATATTTTATAAGATTCTTCTCATCTGTTTTTAATTGCATGTGCTTTTTTATCTTGAAATGACCTCTAGGTTTTGCCTTTTCATTCTTTATTAGACTGCAAGTGCCCCTGCAACTCCTCTAGTAAATAAGCATCGCCCAACTTTTACAAGGTCCAATACCATTTCCAAGCCATATATTTCAAACACCCTGCCATCGGATGCACCCAAGAAGAGGCGGGCCCCGCTGCCTCCAATGCCAGGGTCTCAGAGCGCCCCCCGGGACCTTGCTCACATCCAGGAGAGGCCAGCTTCTTGTGTAGTGAAATCCTTGAGTGTGGACGAAACAGAGAAGGTACATAATTGTGTTTCGTTTTGTGTTTTTAGGATGGGGCAGAGGACCATCTATTTTTCCTCTTGGCCTTTTCCACATAGACTGCTAATAAGATTAGTAACAGTCACTAATATGTAATAAGATGAATAACTTGTTATTGATAACATTGGCACTGGGAAGAGATTACATATGTATGGTTCTGTGATGCAGTAAAGAATAAATGTGTCAATTTTAAGTAACTTTTATCTTCAAGCAAATAAATCACCCATAAACCTTAAAGTCCTGGCTTACTAAGGCCCAACCAGAGGTGCTTGCTTGATGCATGTATTGGGAATGCAAATACTCAATTTTGAACTTTTTTTTTCATGGCACCAAAGTCTTTATGTTGCATTCATGGGTTTTTAACTAGATGTATCTTCTTGACCTGACTCTGGGATTCTCACAGGGAAATCCGGGTGTCTTGTTGATACATAGACACTCTATAGTTTAAAAAAAAAAAAAAGTGTTTATATAGAATATATTGCAGTTACTTTTATATACTCTTATGTTCAAAGCAGGGTTCTGGGTATGTCTTTTCCCCATACTGACTTACTATTGCTTCTGTGTACTACCACATTTCCCTGGAGTATGTTGTTTTGTGGAAATCCATTTGCAAACTACTTTTCATGCCTATAAAATGTGTACATTCTTTGCTTTTTTCATGTGGACGATAAATGAAGTTTTAAGTAAATGTGATTAAACATGAGACTATATATTTTGTTGCTTGTAATCAGACAAATTATTCAAGTAACTTTGAGAGCAAATTTTACTTTGAGATATTTGAGACACTGAGAAGTTTTCTTGTATCTACTTGAAGGGTTTTTATTTCCCATTGGAAGTTCAGTAAACTAAATGCTTAAGTAAACTAATGCCTCCCAACCAACTAATAAACATTTCTTTGTTTTCTTAACTTTAAATATTTTTAACTATAGTTGGTTTTTTTTTTTTTTTTAAGATTTTATGTATTTATTTGACAGACAGCTAGAGAGGGAACACAAGCAGGGGGAGTGGGAGAGGGAGAAGCAGGCTCCCCGCCGAGCAGGGAGCCCAATGCAGGGCCTGATCCTAGGACCCTGGGATCATGATCTGAGCCGAAGGCAGACGCTTAACGACTGAGCCACCCAGGCACCCCTTAACTATAGTTTTTAATTGTAGTTTATAAACTATCATATATGCCTTTAGAAAGTAAATAGCAAGGTGGCTGGGTGGCTCAGTAAGTTAAGTGTCTGCCTTCTCAGGCTCCCGGCTCAGCAGAGAGTCTGCTTCTTCCTCTGCTTGCCCCCCGTGCCCCCCCATGCTCATGCTGTCTCTCTCTCTCGTTTGCTCACTCTTGCACACTCTCTGTCTCAAATAAAATCTTAAAAAAAGAAAATAGCAACCAGGGTAGAAATGAACAAAAAAATGCTTAAACTCAGTAGTTATTTGAAAAATCATCTATTAAGCTGTCTTCTTATAGAAATAAAATTTTCTTGTCTAATGTCCCTGGTATAAAGTCTCACCTTAAAAATCAGGAGGATAGTTATATTTTCAAATGATAGAATCATTTGCTACAAAGTTTTCCAAAGTAACTACTTGGTAGTTGGGTGAAGTGTTACAAAAGAGGCGATTCTTGGATTTAGTATTAACATCTGTGTGGGAGTACCTTAGGCAACAGGAACCATGTTCAAAGACACGGGAATGTGAAGACTATGGCATGCCTGGGCATGAATAAGAATCAGAGACTGAAATTGAATGAGATAAGCAGAGGCCAAGTCAGGGTCTCCAAAGACTTCATTTTGTGGGTTTAACTCCTTTGCATTTCTTCATAGTAAGTCATTTAAAAGGTAGCACTTTCAGGATTGTTTTAAATTTTTAATTACCAAAGTCTGTCTTTATGTAGAAATAAATCTTAGCTCCTGGTCACAAATTTTTATTCCCGGTGACCTCATGCATTCTAGTAAACTTCCTCTGTGCTTGGACCTGAAGAGGTCTACATTGTCCAATAAATAGTCTGCTTCTTAAAATTCTAGACTGTGTTTCCAGTGGCCTCACCAAAAGCCATTTCTTTTGATTCTCACCCTCTGCTCTATGACCAGTTGATGCTCCCATGTTAAGTAATCTTTTTTTTTTTTTTGTATGTTGCCTTTGGCAAACTGGACATCTTTATATAATTTTCCAATTATTTTTTTCTTTTGATCTGGACATCTGGGTAGTTCTTTGATGTATTGTTAAGTAGGACCCAGAATTATTTGTTCCTCCCTAGAGAAGCTGAAGAACCATTTTTTATTTCTTCATTATAAAAATCCTTAACAATTAAGCCATGGTTCGGGGTGTGTGTGTGTGTGTGTGTGCGTGTGTGCTTGTGTGCATGTGAACTCATGCTTTCCTAGGCATCTCTGCACTCATTTCCTTAACTTCTTCACCATATTTGATGTGCTAAATCACCGCTTTGGTCTTGATTTTTCTCTCTTCCTTGGTCCTGATTCTCTTTTTATATTTCAGCTCTCTTTTTTCTTGCCCCCACTTCCTTTACCTGTTTTCTAAATTTGGAGGTACCTGAATCCATGGTCTTAGCCTACATTTACTGTACTCTTTCAGAGAAGATGGGTTCTTTGTTGAGTTCTCAACTGTAGTGGTTTGAATAGTGTCCCCCCAAAAGATATGTTCAAGTCAAGGATCTAGAGATAAGATCATTGTGGACTTTAGGCTGGGCCCAGATCCAAAGACTGCTGTTCTTGAGATAGGAAGGAGGAGGTCATGTGCTAACGCAGGCAGAGATTGCAGTTATGCTGCCATAAGCCAGGGAATTCTAGAAGCCACCAGAAGCTGGAAGAGGCAAGGAAGGATTTTCCCATCGTACTTTCAGAGAGCTATGGCCCTGCCAACAGCTCGATTTCAGACTTCTGGCTTCCAGAACTGTGAGAGAATAAACTTCTGTTGTTTTAAGCCACTCGGTCCTGGTAAGTTGTTACAGCAGCCCTGGGAAACTAGTATATCAACTTTGTAATTCCAATCCCAATATTTTATTCCAGTTGCAGACTGAAGTCATGGTTACTTATTTACTCATCACTACCTGGAAATCAGCATTTGATTGATGATTTCAATCATCATGATTTCAGTCATGATGATTGAAAATCAAGCTTATTTTTGTTCTCCCAGATTTAAAAGCTCAGGATAATTTTCAGTGTGTTTTCTTTTTATTTTTGCGTCCAATTAGTGAGTCCTTCATTCAGTTTCCCTTCCTTGTCTTTCCTTGTCCCCTTCTTTCCTTCTTCTGTAGTCATGCCTTAGGGAAATCCAGGGTGCGGAGTAAGGAGAAGACCAGTACTTAACTTGTCTTCCCAGTTCAGGAACTTTGATAACTGGCAGGTATTTTTGAGGCATTCAAAGCCCTCTACAAACTGATCAAAATGGGGGGGGGGGGCAGTTCTACTTTTGTTTCTTTCTTTTCAGCTTTGTTGAGGTATAATTGGCAGAGAAAACTATAAGATATTTAAAGTGTACATTGTGGTGATTTGAAATACATATACATTGTGAAAGAATTCCTGCTGTCTGGTTAATACATCCATCACCTCACATATTTATGTTTTTTTTTTTTTTTTCGAGAGAGAGAGAGAGAGAGAGTGAGTGTGCACACAAGCCTGGGGGGAGTGGGGGAACAGAGGGAGCAGGAGAGAGAGATTTTAAGCAGGCTCCGCGCCCAGCTTGGAGCCTGATGTGGGGCTGGATCTCACGATCTGGAGATCACGATCTAAGCCGAAGTCAAGTGTCAGTCGCTTAACTGACTGAGCCACCCAGGTGCCCCTCTACTGTTTGTTTTATGTTTAAGATAAAAAAATAGTCATTATTACTATAGACATTTTATATTAAACAACTTAGTTTTGAATTTGAAGCTTTAAAAAGGCACGTTTTTGATGATTGAAAGTAGTAGACTGGGAAAAAGTATCTGGAAAAAAATTATTTTCAAATCCCTGAAGAATTTTGGATATATTCTTATCCTAGAGATTTTTATTGTTCAGGAGTCAGAATAAGCCACAAGGGTGCGCTGTTTAACAGACCTACAACAGTCTGATTTTTACACTTTCTTTCCCCCACCAAAGCATCCTTTAATAGAGCAGAAAGAAAATAATGGAAATAGTTACATTATATTAGAAATAGCAAATGCTTATCTCTTGTGTGTGAAGTGTCAGAAAATAGAGCTAGAGAGATAAATAACAGTAATGCATAACAAAGTGATTTCTAATTAATGCAGTTTTCTTCATTTTGAGCTTTCACTTCATGTTAGTATCCTCTCAAGTAGTCGTTGATATTCTGTTTGCCTTACATGGGCTTACAGATAAGTCAGTCTACCTGTAGCTTGTAAAAAAATTTTGTTCACCACGTCTATTTTATGCTTTTTGGCTGTCAGTATTTAATAATTGATCTCATTTCTGTGAGGCATTTCTCCATACTAGCAAATTAAAGTATTGGATAGTGATTTTGGAGCTTAAACTGAAACTCTTCACATAAAAGGCTGTTGGTTTTCTGAGCTAATTTTGGCAACTGATTGTGTAGTTTCCAAAGAGGATTCAATAAAAATCCAAGTCAGTAAAATAATTTATCCTAACCTGTTTTTTTGGGACAGTTTTGCAAATAAGATTATTTGATCCACCTAAAGAATACATTTTAAAGAATACATAGTTTACTGTCATTGCTATCGTGTTGTTTTTTTTCATGTCCCTAAATTTCTGTGTACTCTTTTACATTTCAAGTCTTGTGTCCTGTTCCTTATAAAGGTGAATATACTATCTTCTATGGAAATGTTCATTTGCAGAAGAAAACTATCCAATTAGAAATTTTCTGGCAGTTTTTCTCCGATCTCTTTGAGCATTTTGTGAATATGATTCTGCCTAAAGGTTAGAAATGCCATTTATGCAACAACATATGTAATGGATGGTTCCTACTCTTTTTTACCTAAACCATATCGCATGTATTACTGTATAAATGCATACAGTTATTTACAATAAGATTATATAGTTATTTACACAGATTGTCATTTATTTCACACATGACAGAAGTCAGAAATGCAATGACATTGACTTAAATTGAAAATCACTTAGAATTCTGGGATTGAAACAAAGTTCAGAAATCCAGTATCTGTACCATGTTCACTGACCAAGTTTCTGTGAGGAGCACATTTAATAAAATCTGTGGCCAAAGGATGTCCTAGTATTATTGACAAATCAGCCTTTTATGAAGGCTGATTTTACAGTTGAAAAAGAGGAGAAAGAGTTGGACACGAGTTGCGGATCATCTTGACCCACAGAATCCACCGAAACTTTTGGAAAATTCTTTATTTTTGCACATTTGGTATGGTTTTGCTCTTTGGAGTTATGTGTGTATATAGCAGTAAAGCGGCTTTTCCCTGGCTACTAGAATGGTACCTCATTTTCTTTAGGTTATTGGCTTTTGGCTAACACAATAAGGAATTATCTTGAACTTTTTATTTCATCTCATTTTGCATTCTGGTGCAGACAAACACTCAAATGTTGAGAAATGGAAATACTTTGCCATCCAGTATGATGCAAGTGAAATTTAATACTTAGAGTGTGTTCATTTTTTAACAGCTGATTTAATTGTTTTTAAGAAATATTTGACATTGTTCATTTTTTACTCAATTTTACCTTTTAATATTTATCATGGTTTATAAGCAGGTAAGATGATAGATTGTCATATGTTTATAAAATGTGCAAGAATATATTTGGTCTTAGTTTCACTTAATAAGTTTTAATCCTAGATGTTTTATGCAGAGTCATTAAGGTTGATGTAAAAAGAACATATTTGTAATCTTTAAGTAATCTTTTTGTTTTTTTTCTCTAGATTATCACACAACATTTGATTTTCCCCGCCACTTTCCACTTATATTTATCATATAGAAAGAAAACCACACACATAATTCTACAATTGCCTAGGAACAGTGGTTGCCATGGCATTTTTAGTTTGATATACGGGATACAGCTGTCTGTATTTCCAAAAATACGACTTGTTTCATTCAGTAGAGAAATGCACCAGTGCAGCATAATAGAATATAATCTGCTTCCCCCTTTTAAGGCTTTTCCATATATATATATAAATATACTTAGTCTTGGTAGTTTTAATCCCATTTTCAAAGGGTCTTAATCACAAGAGCAAAATTAATGACTAATGCTTATATAGCACTTACTAATGTTTGAGACCAGGTACTAAGCACATTACTCATTTAATGCTTTTGAAAATCCTCTGAGCCATTACTTTTTAGGTTCCTGCCAGCTTTACCCCTGACCCAAATGTAAGGAACTATGCTCATTATGAAGTTGTTAGACTTTAAAGAATTGTACTATTCAAAGAACAATAGGTCTTAAATGGAGTTAATGTGGATTTCTCTCCTTTATTTATCAGTACACAATCATTGTGTCTCTCTGAAGCACATAGTGAATTAATAAAATATTTAAAATAATCAATGTTAGGAATCTTCCTTTACAAGTTCCTATAGTATGAAGCTTATTTAGGCTTTCTACCGCTATGACATTTGGGACCTCATGGGGGAGAAAATGCCTTTCTTTGGTAACCAGCATGTACCAGAGACCAGGGCAGAGAGAAGCAGGCCTCTTTCCTGGAGCCATGGGGATAAAACTATAGGTTCAATTGGATAATGCCTGCCGTACAGCCTTGGCCCCCTTTCTGAGATGAACTGAGTTGATCCCAGTTTGTTCCCTTGATTGCTACTTTATTCTGGTGGGGGCCCTATACTCAGTTAGTCTATAGATGTTCACTACTTCCCTACCCTACCCCTAGACACTTTTTTTTAAAGATTTTATTTATTTATTTGACAGAGAGAGAGAGACAGGGAGAGAGGGAACATAAGCAGGGGCAGTGGGAGAGGGAGAAGCAGGCTCCCCGCTGAGCGGGAGCCCGGTGCGGGGCTTGATCCCAGGACTCTGGGATCATGACGTGACCCGAAGGCAGCCGCTTAACCAACTGAGCCACCCGGGTGCCCTCCCCTCCCCCGACACTTATTTTTTCTGATCATTGACCAGGAGAACCTTGATTACCACCATCATCTGTCTTTTTAACTTGACCTGAGCTCTGATTTCTCCTGATTTATCTTCTCTTTTTCCATCTGAGATGTATTACTGAGTTAGGCCCTCATCTTTGGGCATTTAAAAAATGTCATTAGTAAGGGATTACCACTAATAAGACTTGGTTATATGATATTTCAAAGTATTATAGGGTTGATGAAATGAAAGCACAGGTTACTTTAGGGAGAAAAATTTAAAAACCTTGCAAGAGTATAACCCAGGTTGTAAAATTTGTGGGTTTTTTTCTGATCTACATGGAGAAGGGCTGAAAAGAAAGTATATTATGGCAGAAGCAGTCCTACTCTGGCTTGAGAGCGAGTCTTGAATCTACCAATAGGTCTGTTGTTGTCATGATTTTTCTCATTGCCTTCTTTTGTCTTCTACCTTGAAAAGCAAGCCTTTGAACTTCTTTGTGGCTTGGGTTTCTCCTCTGTACAATAAGATTTTGTAACTAAATTTCCAAAGGTCTCTTCCAACTCCAGTGTGATCAAATTATTTTATTCTTCTGTTGTCTTTTAAAATTGGCCTTTAACAGATAAAAGTGCTTTGTTACATGGATCTTTGGTTTGATCAGTGTTAATCAGATAGTGATACCTAGTCCTGGTATTACTTCTCTGAGGATTTTTGAAACTCCAAAGTATAATAATGAAATAAAACATCGATTAACTGACATCTTTCTCCCTGAACTTCTGACTATAACACAAAAGTCAACACCAGTACTTTGGGCATCAATAAAAAGAGGTAGAGGATACAGAGTTTGAGGAAGATATGCTCAGGTTAATGAGTTTGTTAACTAGAGGATGCAGGTGTTATCATTGACTAATGAGTTTGAATCTAGAACATTTTGAGAGAAATCTAGTGGCAAGCTTGGCCACCCAGAATCCTCTGAAGGGATTATAATTTTAGTAACCAAAAAAGATAAAAGTTACAAGTGGTGGTGGTATTTAGACACCTCTAAGTGAATCCAGCTCTAATCTCATTACTTGATGTCATAGAATTTATTTCAGCAAATTGATAGGAACACCCTTAAAATTGGCAGAATAGATGACTGCTTACATGGTGTGGGTTTAATAGCTCCAGGCCCTGATACCACTGCCCTGTTTCTCCTTACCCTACATACAGTAGTCTGGTACTGGACATATCTCCTCTATTTCTTACACCCCTTCACTGATAGGAGTTTTCTTCATCTAAATTGACCTAGACAGGCTAAGACTTTCAGTGCTATCAATGAAGTATCTTAAAACAGGTTTATTGAGAGAACATGAAAGTAGGATATATAAGTCCTAGATTTTTAGGAGTCAGAGAAATCTATTTAAGGGGGTGGGGAGGGTGTGGAAAGAGATTCAGGGCAGCAATACAAACACTCCCTAGCCTCACCAAAATAGCATTTTATTTTTAAAAACTTCATAAAGAAAGAAATTGGCATATAGGCCTTCATTCAGTACAAGTAAAAAAAATGCATGTGTGTGTGTATTGAAGTATAGAGGATATGTATAAAAGGTTGAACACCAAAACTTCTATGAGGTAACCTGTATTTGTTGGGATTTATAGGGATTTTTCTTTTTTTTTTTTCCTTACCATTGTATGCATTGTTTGCATCTTATGTGAGATTATGCTAATTTTATGATCAAATCAGTAAAACTGAATTCATTGTGATTGGAAAAAAACTTCCTTTTACAGCTTTGCTTACTTTGCAAATTCATTACAATACCTCATACTTCTACATTTACTTTATTATAATTATACATTTTGAAGTTTAAGAAAACTCATCTGTTGTCTAAGTTGTAAAATTATTTTAGAAAGAATTCTTCCATCAAGAGTTAAGAATTCAAACTCAGGGCCACCTGGGTGGCTAAATCAATTGAGGGTCTGCCTTTGGCTCAGGTCATGATCCCAGGGTCCTGGGGCTGAGCCCCATATCGGGCTCCTTGCTCATCAGGGAGCCTGCTTCTCCTTCTCCCTCTGCTGCTCCCCTGCTTGTGCTCTCTCACTCTCTCAAATAAATAAATAAAATCTTAAAAAAAGTTAAGAGTTCAAACTTGATCTTTGGGTAGTTATGTAAAAGGTCACTCATTGGGGTATAATTCATAGTAAATTAAATAGTATGTTTTTAGTATTTATAGAGAATATCCAAGTTGGAGAAGGATAATGTGATTCTGGCACTTAAGAATAAAAAAAAAAGTATGAGTTTTTAGACAATTTCAAGGGGTGGCTTAGATTTTCTCCTCTAACCCATTCCTCCCCACATGTGGAAATCATAAACAGAAATAAAAAGCCAAAGCTTCTAACAGAAACATTTAACAATGTCCTTGAAGTTGGGCTACTGTATTTCTGTCCTTTGATTCAAGTTGTTTCTTATTTTTCTATTTGCAATTTTTCCTTTACTCTTTTCTACAGAATATATTGATTTCAGTGACCCACATCTTATAATTCAACTGTGATTAATAAGTGATCTAATAACTTGTACAGAGCTAGTACTCAGTAAATCTACTGAATGCCGTTCAATTCTATTTTCTTCAGCTAAATTTAGTTCCATTTTGAACCAGTAAATCCTGATTTGGGTGTGAATTCTGAGGGATTAAGTATCTGGCATGGTTTTCAACTTGACCTTGTCACTTTCGCTGGAGTGTTCTCTTCTCTGTGCAGTATTTTCCTTTTCACAGACTGTAAAACTCAGTGATGTGCATTCCTGTTAGGCTGCAGTTTTCACTAATGGTAGGCAGACTTAGTGACTCTAACTGAAGTAAATAATTGAACATCTCTAATCATTAACCAAAGCGTTTCCCCCTAGTAAGTAGAAACCTCTCTGAGTTCTTGTTTTGTAAACCCTTTGGATTTAAATACAGTTTAATCTCAACTTCTTTTAAAAAATTTCAGTTATAATTTGGCCAAAGGAAATGTATCTTGGTGCTGAAAGCTAAAGACCATTCTAAAGAGTTTTTCAACTTTAATTCTTTACATTAAATTTATGAAATATTCAAATTTATGTATTATACACATTCATATACCCATCACCAAGATTTAACAAATTAGTGTTAAGTGTTGTGCTTTTATTAAATTCCTTTAAGGTAGGGTGGAGCTGCCTGAGGTGACATAAAGGTGGCATTTTTACACATAATGAATTACACACAATGAATTTGGCTTATGCAGTGGACTAAACACCAGTTCCTGAATGCTGGGCACTGTTGAGGTTTTAAGGTTGATCATAATGGAGATGGACTATACGTACTAGGACTCTTACCACCACCATCACTGCAGACAAAGTACAGTCTTAGAATATGTATACCTCCTTTTATCCATACTTTTCACTCTACATTAGAACCATCATTTGCTTATTTTATTTACAGATCACACTCACATACTTAAAAATAGATGAGTTGCATGTTACATTAGTTAATATTTATGGAGCAGGTACTGTATACTAAGCCCTGTGCTGAGTTTTCACATGTCATTTCACATAAGTATCCAGCCCCTTCTGAGGTTTAGGTACTCTTACTTTTCCCACTTCATAGATGAGGAGGCTGAACATTTGCAGAGACACTAGGTGGCCATGCTCCCTGGTTCAAGCCCTGACATTATCTCCAAAGCTCATTTGTTTGGTAAGCATTACACTAGGCCGCCTTCCAACTTGCAAACCCTCTAGAAGCCTCTCTCCAGTTAGACACAAACTCACTTTCAAAAATACCGGGTGGCTCATGCCTGACTAATGCAAGGGTAGAGCGGTTAGGAGACTATTAGGCGTATACTCCTGAAAGGCACAGGAAAACTAGGGCTTATGCATGCAGCTTAGTTAGACACTAATGGCCTTCCTTGCCTTTTTTCTTTCTTTTTTTAAATTTTTTAGCATTTTATTTATTTTAAATGTTTCAAGTTTTTATTTAAATTCTAGTTTACTGTAATATTAGTTTCAGGAGTAGAATTTGGTGATTCACCACTTATATATAACACCCAGTGCTCAACACAAGTGCTCTCCTTAATCCCCATCATCCATCTAGCCCATTCCCCACCTGCCCTCCAGCAACCCTCAGTTTGTTCTCTGTAGCTAAGAGTCTCTTGGGGTGCCTGGGTGGCTCAATGGTTAAGTGTTTGCCTTTGGCTCAGGTCATGATCCCAGGATTGGCTCAGGCCATGATCCCGTGGTCTTGGGATCAAGCCCCAAGTTGGTCTCCCTGCTCCTCGAGGAGTCTGCTTCTCCCTCTCCCCCCGCCCCTGCCCACCCCACCCCCTGCTTGTGCACTGTCTCTCAAATAAGATCTTAAAAAATAAAAGCCTTTTTTATATGCCTCCCTCTCTTTTTTCTTTCCCCTATTTTCCATCTATTTTGTTTTAAATTCTACATGTGAGTGAAATCCTATGGTATTTGTTTTTCTCTGGCTGACTTATTTCGCTTAGCATAATACACTCTAGCTCCATTCACCTCCACATCATTGCAAATGGCAAGATTTCATTCTTTTTTATGGCTGAGTAATATTCCATCACACACACACACACACCCCCACATCTTATTTATCCATTCGTCAATGGACATTTGGGCTCTTTCCATAATTTTGCTGCTGTTGATAATGCTGCTATAGACATTGGGGTACATGTGCCCCTTTGAATTGGTATTTTTGTATCCTTTGGGTAAATACCTAGTAGTGCAATTGCTGGGCCATAGGGTAGCTCTATTTTTAACTTCTTTTTATTTTATATATTTTTTATTTTTTTTAAAGATTTTATTTATTTATTTGAGACAGAGAGAATGAGAGAGACAGAGAGCACATGAGAGGGGGGAGGGTCAGAGGGAGAAGCAGGCTCCCTGCCGAGCAGGGAGCCCGATGCGGGACTCGATCCAGGGATTCCAGGATCATGACCTGAGTCGAAGGCAGCTGCCTAACCAACTGAGCCACCCATGCGCCCTATTTTTAACTTCTTGAGGAACCTCCGTACTGTTTTCCAGAGTGGCAGTACCAGGTTGCACTCCCACCAACAGTGTAAGAGGGTTCCCCTTTCTCTGCATCCTCGCCAACATCAGTTGTTTCTTGTGTTGTTGATTTTAGCCATTCTGACTGGTGTGAGGTGGTATCCCATTGTAGTTTTGATTTGTATTTCCCTAATGCCAAGTGATGATGAGCATTTTTTCGTGTGTCTGTTGACCATTTGGATGTCTTCTTTGGAAAAATGTCTATTCATATATTCGCCCATTTCTTAACTGGATTATTTGTTTTTTTGGGTGTTGAGTTTAATAAGTTCTTTGTAGATTTTGAATACTGACCCTTTATCAGATATGTCATTCGTAAATATCTTCTCCTATTCTGTAGTTTACCTTTTAGTTTTGTTGTTTCCTTTGCTGTGCTTCTTATCTTGGAAGTCCCAATAGTACACTTTTGCTTTTGTTTCCCTAGCATTTTGTATGGAACTCATGATGTGTTTACTTAAGCATCTGGGGTGGTTTAGTGAGTCTGCTTTCTAGAAGTAGTCATTCTTGGGTTAGGAACCTCTCTATTCTTGTGTGCTGACTACATATACTCCACCCACATTCCTCAGTATACACCACTTTTCTTGTTGCAGTCTATTTAGGAACACCTAGATCTTCTAACTTAAATGCTTCTTCTCTTGTGGGCTTTTACCAAGAAAAGGATGTTTGCAGTAGATATAGAACATCCCTTTCTCAAGGTCCAGGGGTTCCTCCACTTTGGTCTTAATAGTGATGTTTTATTTTAACACAAAGTAACTCCCAAGTTTGATTTCTGTTACCTTTCCTTCCTAGCTGATTGAAATTATTTTCTAATAGCCTTTAAAAAAGGAAAAAAAAGCAGGGGCACCTGAGTGGCTCAGTCAATTAAGCCTCTGACTCTTGATTTTGCCTCAGGTCATGATCCTAGGGTCATGAGGTGGAGCCCTGTGTCAGGCTCTCTGCTGGGGATGGAGCCTGCTTAAGATTCTCTCTCTCCATCTCCCTCTTCCCTTCCCCCACGCGCTCTCTCTCTCTAACAAAAACAACAACAACAAAACTCTTGTCTGTCTTGAAAGACAAGAAATATATGCTAAGCTATTTCCTTGAACACTAACACTAATATTATTGTACCTTAGGACAAAACTTCCATTTCCATCATTAATCTGTTGCTGATGATCTAAACTCACCATTCTTATTCCTTGAAAACTCCTGCCCTTGGCCCATCCTACATAGGTTGTTAAATTTACGGTTTTGTCATAGACTTAATAAGTTTTAACCATTAATTATACCATGGAATCTAGTTATGACAGGTCATGTATATCTTTCTGGTACCACTCAGTGACAGTCATGCTGTCTTAATGTCTTCTTTCTTAGTCTCTGTGATCCAGTTGCAACTCTAATAATGTATGTCCATTTATTTTCATGTTACACCTGCAAAACAGGGTAAAGGGAGTTAAGTTCTGTAGGATAAAGTTATAAAAGATGTGCTCCTTCAAAATGTTGTGTCTTTTCTTTTCCCTCAGCTGTCTTCATAAATGGTACTGAAAATTTTTTAGTAAAACTAAAATCTGTGTATTTTGACAATTTTTAAATTCTTTATCCATAGAAATATCCTGTACAAAAAAAGTTTGCTTATTTTAAGACCTCTAGGGACATAAATGAAATATGTGAGTCTATTTTTATTTTGTCTTTGAGTTATGGATAGGTTCATATAAACTTGTGAGTCTGCAATATAAATTCCTCCCTTCTAATTTCTGTACCGTATATTTTATTATGACCAAAATTTAAGAGCTCTAACTCCTAAACAGATACTGTCATTTGAGAAATTCATGACTAATTCAAGTCACGACTGCTTTTATCAGGTAAGAGAAAAGACCAATAAATGACAGTGTTTGGGAATCTGGCCTAACGGGGAGCACAAGTTTGTATTCTAAACCTCATGAAAGCAATCTGTCTAAGCATGGGAAACAAGTTTTCAGCGTGGAAGTAGGAGGAAAATCAAATGCTGCCCTAAATTTGTGCATTCAGCAGTTAATTATTGATCACTTACTATGTTCTTACTGGTAAAGTAAGTCTATGAGAGGAAGGGAGCATGCCTTAATAGGGCTTTACTAAGTAAATTCATCTGAGAAATAAAAATGGCATATTCTACTGCTTTTGATACTTACATCATTATTTTGAAAAGTGAAGTGCTGCATTGTTTTAGGAGAATTTTTGGCCTTTTTCCTAATGACTTAAACTTGTTAATTTTATAAGGTAGCAAATAAAGTTTCCAAACACAGAGATACATAATTAATCAATAAGAAGAAAACTTTATATTCTACTCAAAATGACATTTAAATACTGCTCATCCAGCTGTACGATACGGTGCATTTCCTCCTCAGCCCTTTATTGCCAAGGGTCCTTCTCTTGATTGTTTCAAAAGTCCAAACTGCAGTTGAGGATCTGTCCCCACATCCACTCTGGCCCTTAGATTTAATCAGAATTGGCTTTAGTGACTGAATCAGTCTGGGTTTGGGTGGCAGGCTTTAACTCTTTCCTTGATGGATTAGGCCTGAAAAGCTCTGGAGGAAGGACCGCAGTACTGAGGGGAGAGGAGGTTGGTGGCTGCAGCTGTTCCTCAGTTGGTGTGGAGGCCATTTAATGGTTTGACTCCCCATCAGGTCAGCCAGGTGCCACCCTGTCTGCCCCGTTAGGAGGAGTTAACCTCAGTGAGAGGTGTTCCATCAAGTGCCTGCCATTGTGGACCTAACTGTGCTCTGTCCCTATGAGATGACACTTAGGGAAGGAGGTGGTCAGAGAGATCTAGGGGCTAGGCAGTTAACTGCCTTAGAAGCCCTCACCCAGACTTTGGCCTTTCCATGCCAACTCGGCAACTGTTACTTGGTTTTGAACAAAGTGACCTAAACAAACTTAGGTTTTGATAGGATCCTTTTGCTGGTATGTTGAGAAAGGGCTGTAGGGACACAGTGTGGAAGCAGAGTCCAGTTAGGAGGTTCTTTTTTTTTTTTAATATTTTATTTATTTATTTGAGAGAGAGAATGAGAAAGAGAGAGCATGAGAGGGGGGAGGGTCAGAGGGAGAAGCAGACTTCCTGCTGAGCAGGGAGCCTGATGCGGGACTCGATCCAGGGACTCCAGGATCATGACCTGAGCCGAAGGCAGTCGCTTAACCAACTGAGCCACCCAGGCGCCCCCAGTTAGGAGGTTCTTGATGATAATCCAGACCATGTGGTAGCAGTCAAGCTGGATGAGCCAACGAGATGGACTTCCTGTGGAGTGTGAGAGGGAAAGGAGATGGGGAGAACTCCAGAGTCACTGGCCTGAACAGATGGAGGAATGACTTGCTCTTTCCTGAAACAGGAGAGACTGTGGGAACAGGATTATTTCTAATGGGAGAGGGGAAAGGAGGGATTATCAGGATCTCAGTTTTAGACAGGCCATGTTTGAAATCGCCTTAGATATTAAGTGGAGATCAGAAAGAGGTCTAGGACGGAGGGATAATTCTGGAATTAATTGGCATATGAATAATACATAAATCCAAGGGAATAGGGGAGATTACCAAGAGAGTGAACATAGATACTGAAGAGAGTGTATGCAAGGACTGAGCTGAAAAAGGACCCTAAAAGAAAATGGAGCATTGGGATCTGTGCAGAGTAGGAATGTGGTAATCTGGAAGTAAGAAAAAGAGAAGTTTAAGAGGGTGGTCTATTCTGTCGAATGCTGCAAACAGATCAAATAAATGAGTTCTAAGAATTAACCACTAGTTTAGTTGTGGTGGTCATTGACGACTTTGATAGGAATAGTTTTAATGGATCAAAAGTTGGGAAATATCTGGTTGAAAGTGTTCAAGTGGGGGATGAGAAATTGGAGACCAAAATCTACGAACAACTCTTTGAATCAGGTTAGATGATGTGGCAGTGTGCCAGGAGGCACCAGGCGGCCTGCTGAGGCAGGCCTGTCTCCGGGTCTGCTGACGGTCACATGCCAGGCGTGTGAGCATTAGCCGTGTATAGAGTCGGTGACCTCAAATGACCTTGCCGTGGGTAGACATAGAAATTTTTGAGATGTTTGTCATTAATACGTTAGTACTAAAAAAGAAAGATTAATCAAGCCAGCTGTTTTAACATACAGATATTCTTCTTTTTCACCTCGTACTTTACATCCATATTTTCTCCATATTTTTCTCTGACAGCTAGTTTTTAACTATTATGCTTACGAGGCCTCCACATGATAATTGGTTGTTTGTATGCCATTCTTCCGTCCTATTTTATTTTACTTTACATATCCATCTCCTGGCACATGGCAGATGCAGCATAAAGGTTTTTTGAATGAATGACTCTTATGTTTCATATTGGCATATGAAGCAGTTGATGTAAAGGTCAGCGTCTTCCTGAAGTTCGCTATTAATTTCTAAATGGAGATCGTGTCTGGTCATTTTGTTTCCCAGAGTCCCTGTGGAGCAGGCATAGTGAGAACTGGCTCACTGCAGCTCAGTAGTACATCTGTTGGTGATTCATCTTTGAAGAGGACAAAGCGAAAAGCACCTTCCCCACCCTCCAAAATACCCCTGCATCCAAGTGATGAAAGTAGTCCTGTCACTGGTAATGTTACTTTTCCTATTATGTGTGTATTAGGTCTTGTTTCATATAGACAGTAAAGTGATACAAGTTATAAATCAGGTCTTTTTACTAAAAGACAATACTTAAACTTAGGCTTTTAATGAATTTTAATCATACGAATTTAATCAATTTTATTATTTAATGAATTTTAATAATAGATAGTCCCTGGTTATTCTCACTTTACCTTTTTAAAATCTGCAACATAACAAAAAAGAAAAGAAAGGAAAAATTTGTATAGCTCCCTGATCCTAAAATTGAGCATGTGATCATTTATGAATCTCTTCAGGACACTCTCATTCCAGGACTGACTACCTGTAGGAAGGGGAAGCTAAGTCGATTTTAGTTGTATCAAAGCTGGACGGTGAAGTGGCTTCTAACAAAGTTAGGGCTCTCTCTTCCCAAATTATATAAAAATAAACTAAGCTACTAAGGAATTGCTACATTTGTGAATGTGACTTGTTTGTAAGTTGTGCTGCTTCTGTCCCCCAGCCCCACAGGCAGGACGCACGGTTCCTTCGGATGGTGTTTTAGAAGCAAACCCTCCCAAGGGGCTGCCCAGCCCAGGTAGGACACCTTTTTTCCACATCATGTAGCTCCTGAAGAAGACCTTTCATGGCAGTTGAGGAATGAATCTAGTTATAATGCTCTGTCTGTGAAAGAGATACAGATGCTTTGACTCTATTTCCCAAATTTTATATTATGAAATGAAAAATTTTCCACCCTGGGTTGAGTATGAAATTGGCAGAACTCAAAATTTTAGTTCTGTGATGGTACCTTAAGAACTTTCCTTATGCAGTGTCAGGTTACCACTTATTAATGTCCTCCCCAAGAGGGACACATATTAGTCAGGAATGTACCTTAGTGTGTTCAGAAGAAACTTACACCAAGGTGTAAGGTACCATTATTTACACAACTGTCCTAGGTATGAATTTGACATACATAGTGTCCTAATTTAGTGATAAAAATTTATCATGAAGTATTTTCTATTATATGGTCTCATTTTGGATTCTCCAAATAAATGAAATGCCAATAAAAATAATTTAATACTGTTTCCCTATATTTTTAATAGTAGCTATTATAAGAATAAATATAAAATTTCTTAATTCTTAGACTTAATGTTAGGTATAAATGAATCTGACAGACTAATGTCTAACCAAAAATAGAATATTACTATGCCAGTACTTTAGCATGGAGATAATTTTATAGGTATGAAAATTCCTCAATATAACCCTACCTAATTTTTATAATTAATATTCATAAACATGGGAGAAACTCAGGACACCCAAATGTTCCTAAATCTTTAATCCTTAGGTGATTTTTAGGAATTTGAGATTTTGACACATCTTATATAACAATTCTCCTGTCCTCTGTGATTAAAAACATTATCATTTTATACTGAGTCATGGTTTTTCTTATTTCTTAAGTCTTACTCAGAATAATATCAATGATACTGTTTTGTTCCACAAGGAATTTTATTTAAATAATATCAAACTATATAAGTGAAATGGGAAGATGCTGAAGTATTAGAAAGAAGGTGTGAATGCTATTCAAACTTTGCTTGATACCTGTTTCTCTCTTTCTCCCCCCACCCCCCCGCCCCAGTTACCTCTTCTTGTTTAATGCATGGATCATTGTGAGCTAACAGATCTGATTTCTTTGAAATGCTTCTTGTTCTCTGCTTGCCTTAACTCTGTTGTCTAAGTGCCATTTCCACAGATTTTACTTCTTTGGCAGAAGCCTCCCTTGACCCCGGGCTCCCCAGTCTCGAACACTCCACTGTGCCCAGACTACTGGATGAAGCTTCCCTCTCCGAGTGCTCTCGAACGGCCGAGACAGCCGTAGCATCTCTAACATGTAGGTGATGGGGCCTTTCCTGCCTGGTGCTTTGTTTAATGCAGATTAAGATTATCACCATGACAACATTTCATTACTTGGTCATGCCTTGTATAAAAAGGTCTCAAAGAAATAGTAGTTTCCCCCTTTCACTTGAAATTCTCTTACAGGTTTGGAGTTTGATGTTTTCCCTAACCAAATAGATGAATATTACAAGGCATAAGATGAAAAAATAAGTGGCCTTGGAGGATTTCAGCATTTTCTTCTATTTGGCTTTCTGCTTTTTTTGGCAAAACTCTTTGAACTCTATTATTTACAGTGTTTAACTTTATGAACATAAAAGAATATATATATATATTTATATATATATTTTTTCTTTCTTGGACTACTCTTTTGTTATCTAGGCATGGCTTATTTTCTATAGTATTGCTTTTGATTGGGATTTTTATGTTAAATTATTGGAATTATTTTGTTACCAGATGGCAAAAACGTATAGTTAGGTAATACTTGCATTTCATTATAAATAATTTTATTCAATTTTTTATTAACCCAGAATGAGTCCTTATTTAAAATTATTTAAAATTAATATATCACATACTGCTTATAGTAATGCAAAATTGTGTGGCCAATCTGGAAAATAGTTTGACAGGTTTTTAAAAATAAAATTTAAGCTTTCATTTTCTGTATAATCCAGCAATCCCACTCGTAGGTATTTTCCAAGAAAAATGAAAACCTCTGTGTACACAAAAACTTAACATGTACATTATTTTAGGATTTTCATTCATAATTGCCCCAAATGAGAAACAACCTAATGTCCCTAAACTGAGGAATGGATGAACTATGGTCAATCCATACATTGGAATGCCACCTACCCATACAAAGGAATGAATACTACATGCAGGGACGCGGCTGAATCTCAAATGCATTATGTTAAATGGGGAAGCCAGTCTTAAATGGCTAGATGCTGAATGATTTCATTCATATGACATTTTGCAAGGGTAAAACTATAGGGAAAATAGTTGCCAGGGTCTAGGGTTAGGGGGAGGGGATGATCACCAAAGGGTCCAGGGATTTTGGAGATGGATGGACTTGTTCTATATCTTAATTGTGGTGGTGGTCACCCAACTATATATCTACCAAAATGAAGCATTCCAACATGGATTCCAAAAATGAATTTTACTCAGTGTGAATTGTATCTCAGTTTTTAAAAAAGAAAACTACACTGTCTGGCAGCAACTGCAATAGTATCTGACAGAGTGAGCAATTTTTGAATGAACGAATGAATACAAAAAACTAGTTCACCAGAATAGATGTAATTTTTTTAAAAAGATTTTATTTATTTATTTGAGAGTGAGAAAGAGAGAGCATGTGCCTGAGCAGGGAGAGGGGCAGAGGGGTTGGAAAACAGAATCTCAAGCAGACTCCGTGCTAAGCACAGAGACTGAAGCGAGGCCCAGTCTCACGATCCTGAGATCATGACCTAAGCTGATCTAAGTCAATGACCTAAGTCATTGACGGGGAGCTCTACAACGAGGTGAAGGTGGAGGAGAGCTTGTAGCTCACTGAGGATGGCAAGGTGGTGACGGTGCATCTGGAGAAGATCAACAAGATGGAGTTGGGGAGCCGCTTGGTGTCCAGTGACCCTGAGATCAATACCAAGATTAACGCTGAGAACTCCAAGCTGTCAGACCTGGACAGTGACACTCGCAGCATGGTGGAAAAGATGATGTACGACCAGAGGCAGAAGTCCATGGGGCTGCCCACCTCGGACGAGCAGGAAAAGCAGGAGATTCTGAAGAAGTTCATGGATCAGCATCCCGAGATGGATTTTTCCAAGGCCAAATTCAACTGTGTTTGCCTCCCTGAACTCTTGGGGCTGAGCCCCCAGACATCCACCTTCTTTTCCTACCCTCCCCTGGGACTTGGGGGCCTCAGGGCTGGGGCAGGCACATGACTGGCTCAGGTACACTGGTCCCAGGGCATCATGGGAGAAGGGCTGGGGCCTTGGGGGGGGGGTGTCTTTTTTTTTTTTTTTTTTTAAGATTTTATTTATTTGAGACAGAGAGAATGAGAGACAGAGAGCATGAGAGGGAGGAGGGTCAGAGGGAGAAGCAGACTCCCTGCTGAGCAGGGAGCCCCCGATGTGGGACTCGATCCCGGGACTCCAGGATCATGACCTGAGCCAAAGGCAGTCGCTTAACCAACTGAGCCACCCAGGCGCCCCCGGGGGGGGGGGGTGTCTTATCTTCCCCAGTTGGCCTACTGGGGGTAGTACTGGCCAGTTATTCATTAAAACTATTTACTCCAAAAAAAAAAAAAAAAAGATGCTTAACTGACTGAGCCACCCAGGCGCTCCTATGTGAAATACTTTTTATGGGCAAGAGATAAACAAGGATAACAGTAATTTGCTAAGTGTTACCTCAGTTAATCTAATTTGTAAAGAGCTTAATATATGCCAAGGGGCCATTTATAAAACACATTTGCATCTAAACCAGAACAGACATTAATTTTCTCAAACAGTTTTCAAATTATATAAATATACCCTTACTGCACAAATATATGCTATTGTAGACACATAATATTGTACACTGGTATCATAATGATGCTTTCACACGTCATAATAAAACAAGACTTGCCAAAATACATTTTTTAAAAATTCACTTAAATTCAGATTCCTTAATATTTTTTCTGTTGAGTAATCTCCTTTTTTAATTCACAATGAAACTGTCATTAAAAGTCTCCATATTTGTTTATGAAATAGCATAAATTGCATACTTTTCTGCCTAGAGATAAAATTAAAGACATACATTACTTTAAATACTCTTCAAATATGTTGAAGTTTTTATTAAATTTTGTGGATGTGCTGATCACTATAATGCTATACCATCCCCCCCCCCATTGTGGTAAAATTAAACTTTGTTCAGCTGCTATTGTGTAAATGGAAGTGTTAAATTATACTTAAATAAGCAAAGATTCAGAACCTCATTCTTTGGTTTAAATTAAATTTCACAGCTAGTGTGTAGACCAATTAGGATGTCTCCTCTTTTAAACTGTTGGCCATTTGTTGCTGGTACTAAAGGAATAACGATAGAACACACTCTTATACAATGAAATATTAACTGCAGCTTTTGAAGAGAATCACACACACACACATTGATATGGGATGATTTTTCAGACATAGTTAAGTGGAGAAACAGAAGGTGAAAAACATCAGTTATAATATGCTTCCATTTATATAAAATGAACCAACATAAAAGAAGGAAGCATGAGTATGCATATCTGCTTGTATGCTCATTATACTTTCCGATAATATATAGGAAAAACCTGTTAAAGGAAGTTGCCTCTGAGAATCAAGCTGAGTGGGAATAATTTTCATTGTATAATACTTGTTTGTATTTTCAAAAAGTATATTAAGCATCTGAGTCAGTGGCTTTTAATCCTGGTTTTATATAGAATCACCTTAGGAGCCTTAAGAATTCTTGGTCCCACCCTTCAGAGATTCTGATTTAACAGGTGTGGGGAGGGTATGAGCACTGGTATTTTTGAAAGGGGCTCAGATAGTTCTGCATTGTTGTTCTCATAACTACCGAGTCAAATTTTGTAAGTATACTTGTATATATAAAATTTAAAATTATAAAATCTAATGTTCTTTTAAATAACATTTAGAGCTGTTATATGAATGTAAAATCATTTAAATTCAAAGATATATAAATATCGCTCAGAGATATGTAACTTGAAGATCATGAGTTTCAATAACTTTTTTCTCTATCATGAATAAAACCTAGCATGGTAGCGTATTATTTTTAAAATTGTGTATGTCTAATTTGACTATATGTTAACATGGTTATTCACCATTAGAAGAGTATTTTCTTACTAGTTTTGGACCAGCATTTAAAAGAGTCCAGCTAATTATTATTTTAAACATTCCTTTCTTGCTAGGATTGCATGGGATGAATGAGGAGGCAAATTAATATTTAGGATTATATCTTCATTTCTTTGTAGCTGGAATAAGCTCTGATCATAGCCTTGAAGAGATAGATGAAAAGGAAGAACTGAGTGAAGTGCCTAAAGATGAGGCTGAAAATATTTCTCTGAAGTCACAAGATATTCCTTCTGGATCTACTGATATAATAAATACACTGAAAAATGATCCTGACTCAGCCCTTGGCAATGTTACTGGAGAGTCCTCACAAAACTCCAAAGAAGAAAAACAAGAAGCTAGAAACACAGATGGACAGTAAGTAGTCTATGTGCCTGAATTGTTGGTGATAGTTTGTTTAATGAATACTAGTCTCTGAATTATAGATCTGATATTGTAAACACAAATAGAGTAGTCCCTTTAGTTTAGACTCTTCACCATCATTATAAGAATGCTTACTTATAAAGTATCCATTTGCATATTTTGTTTTTAAATAAAATCAAATTCAACAGTTCTGATACCCTGTGTGAGATAAACCATAGCATTTAGTTAATTTGTATGACTCAAATTAAAAGTATCTGTTTGTTTGTATTGTATGGGTTTTGCCTATTTTCTGTTTGATCTAAATGAAACATTTAATTTTTAATTTTCACCAAATGCTTCTCAAGAATTTTCACTGACATATAAAACAATTCAGCACATTAGATTATGATGTTACTAATATTATTTTTACAGTCAACTTTATAATGCAGAGAGTGCACTTTCCACTTGATCCTAGGAACTGAAATCTATAGTACAGTACACTTATATTGTGTTAGAAATGCCACATCATGATTAAAGATGAAATCAAGTAGGCAAACTAAACCATCTTTATCAAAGTTTTACTATAATTTGTATGGGATTGTCTCCAAATTAAACCCTTCTATTACTTAAAAAAAAGCCAAAAACCAAAAACCGGTTGAGGTCAGTCCATATCCTGATTTGCCAGAAGTTGGCTTTGCCACATGCAAGACTTAAATGTTTCATTTAGTTTCCTTTTTCTTTAAAAGACAAATAATAATAACAAAAATACACTGTTTCTGTAAAAGTGTCCATTTTACTAAGCTTCTTAGATCCTTCTTTGTAATAGGACCGCTCTTTGAAAGCTAATGGTTCATAGCAGCATTTCTTCTCAGTTGTATTTTTTCTTTGCTATTAGATTTCCAGTATTTGGCAGAAAAAAGATGGTTTCAGTCCATCTGTCTTTGGAAATTATTGCCTCTTTTCTCATCGTGTGTGTGTGTGTGTGTGTGTGTGTAAATACTATCAATATATAACATACAATATCCTCTTTTGCAGAGGGCTACATATAATGGTATATAATACAAGCAGTGAAGAGAGGGTAGTTGACAGTGTAAGAAACTTGAAGTCATTGGGCCTAAACCAAGAGAATGGTGAGTTCCAAAAACACTAAAAGCCAACATTTTCATAACACTTGCTATATGCCAAAGGGCCATTCTTAAAACTTTATATATGTCAACTCATTTAATCTTGTATATTAACTCATTTACGGGTCTTATTATTTTTAGTTCCACTTTATAGTTAATTGAACCACAATGATACTATGTAATTGGCAAGAGTCCCCATAATCAGTAAGTAGGGAACCTTGGACTTGAACTCTGGCAATAATACTCTCACGTGTACTATTAACTACTATGTGTACTATTTTTCTTGTTAAATCTTAGAGGTTGTCTAACCTAGATCTTGGATCTTAAAGATGTATACTCTATGCATCTACTTGTGATCTATTTCTTTTTTTTTTCTTTTTACTGACTCCCAAGTCCAAACCTGTTCTGCTTCATACTCAAGTTGCTTTACTTGGGTGAAACTTGTCAGCATGCGTTTTAATCTAATTATGTGATGTTTACATCTAATTATGTAATGTTATTTACCAGTATCTTCCACACCTCCACCCCCAAGTCAAGATAGTTTCTTCTCTTTGTTATATCTCACTCAGTTCTATCTTCAGGGCTATGCTCATTTTTTTTCTTTGCAAGGAATATAATTTTCCACCTAACTTCACCCATTCAACTACTATCCAAATCCTGCCACTTCACTTAATTTTGTTACTTGATTACTCGAAGCCATGTATTTCTCTAAAAGGTCTTGTCTCCTCAACCAGACTGGACAGTCTTTTGGGTCAGAGAAATTATATCCAATACTTTGAATTCCTCATAACACCTAGTAGAATACTGACCTATTGTTAAAACATGTAAGTCATCAGCTTAAGATTTTTTGACTTTATGATGGTGCGAAAGTGATATGCACTCCATAGAAACTGTACTTTGAGTTCTGAATTTCGGTATTTTCCTGGGCTAGCGATGTGCTGTATGATACTCTTGCATGATGCTGGGCAGCAGCAGCTGCGGCCCCCAGTCAGCCCCCCGAGGGTAAACAGGCCGTACACCTGCAACCATTCTGTTGTTCACTTTCGGTACAATATTTAATCAGTTACATGAGATAGTCAGCACTTTATTATAAAAAAGGCTCTGTGAGAGATGATTTTGCCCAACTGAGGCTAAATGTGTTTTGAGCACATTTAAAGTAGTGATGAGGCTAAGTTATGATATTCTTAGCTTAGATATAATGAATGCATTTGACTTAACGATATTTTCAAGTTATGATGAACTTATTGGGATGTAACCCCATCATAAGTTGAAGAAGATCTATACTTAAGGTTGAATTTCAGAAAAATGATACTACACAAATACAAGATACAAGGAATGTACAACGGTATTTTAAGGAGATACGGAAGAATTGGCTTATGAATTCTCAAAGTCCAGTCTGTTATATTAATATGCAAAACTAGGTGAAGATTCTTAGAAAACATAGGGATATACATATTCATATTTGGATAAAATGTGCATTATCCCAGTGTCACAAATCGATAGACAGATATAGATATGTTGTTTTACCTATGTAGTATGTGTTGGTTAATTCGAATAAGTCTCTGGTTCATTTTCCCCATGGTCAGGGCCATCCTGAGATAAAATACTGAGAAGTTCTAAAAGTATATAATTTCCTCGTCCTTTTCCTCTTGATTCAATTCTTCACAACATATACTATGATAGCCAATAGAATTTTACTGCGAAATCATGCTGCTTCCTTCTTTTAAAAATGATAGTCAAAAATCATTTTTGCTAAGATTTTGGCATCAAGTTAGTGCTAGGGTCACAGGTATATTTCTGTAATTTTTTTTTGATTTACATTTGATTTGCAATGACCTTTGTCGACTCTAGGTGGGTCTTTTTTTCTGTTTTTTTAAATTAAAGTATTTAGGTGATTTTTAAAATAATTTCTATTATCTTAAAAGTAGTTTTATATACGTTTTTTCCTTCTTTTTTACCTACACTATATACTTGTTTCAATCATCGTTTTGTCAGATGATTCATTTTGTAGATGTTATTGTCAGTTTTGTGTAGGGAAAGGACAGGATAGCACAAAATCTACCTTTTCCTTCTACTGGCTATCACTGGAAAATGGCCTAACCATTCACTGACATTTGGTTAGTGTCATTATCAGGTATGTATGAGGATGAATTAGCTACAGAATTCAGCAGTGATTCTAGGTTTCCAGGCCTGTCATTGGGAATAATTGTGAGATTTTGATGAGAAATTCAGAATTAGAGAATAGCGAAAAATAGACATTTGGAGTTCTAAAACCAATTAGTTAGGGTTTATAGGGGAATGAATTTAAAATATGTTGATTTACTTTGTTTTGCAAAATATTTTTATTGTGTAACTGGGCTATCCCTGTCTTCACTGGAAAATGAAAGAAAGAAGCAAGAGAGAAGGAAATACATTTACGTTCATTTCCTGGTACCAGGGACCATTTCTTTTGTGCTCATACCAGTGTTGACAATAGCACTTTTCATATAGATATGAAAAATACTTCCCAACCAAGTAAATAAGACCATAGGCAGAAATGTGTCTTTTTGATGATTCTTAATCAAATGTGTCACAAAATTTAATAATTATGAGTCATTGAGAGGTCATTTGTATAGACAATAAATATTCTGATAATCAGTTGCATTTTTTAGGAAGAATAAAAATGAATTCCATTTAAAAATTAGATATGTAATACAAGAACCTTGCAACATAATAGAAAATATAACAACCATGACCAAAAAAAACATGCAATTCATCTTCAAAGATGAAGATATATATATATATATATTTTTTAAAGATTTTATTTATTTATTTGACAGAGAGAAACATAGCGAGAGAGGGAACACAAGCAGGGGGAGTGGGAGAGGGAGAAGCAGGCTTCCCGCAGAGCAGGGAGCCCGATGCGGGGCTCGATCCCAGGACCCTGGGATCATGACCTGAGCTGAAGGCTGACTCTTAACTGACTGAGCCACACAGGTGCCCCAAAGATGAAGATATTTTATAAAAAATTGTGTGTATACAAATTTACCTGGCAACAACATACTTTTCTCTTGCATGCATATTTTTCTTTTTTCTTTTTTAACAGAGGAACTATTTAAAAGAGCTCATGACATTTTGGGCAGTGAAGTTGTTTCTTTATCTTATAACAAAAGTGAGTGATGATACAACTCCAGAAAAACACTTGACATCCTTTCACGATTTGACTCCCAAGGCCCACATTTCACTTGCGCTGTGCAAACTACCGTATCTGGAAGAGGAGGCCACTAAGGATTTTGAAGATGAGGGCTAGTTGGTCATCCAGGAGAAAGAATTCTTCTGGGCATTTGACTAGAGGAACCCAGTAGATAAATCTCTTCCCTGAGGACTAGACACATGGCGCACACTCACAGACCTGCATTTCCTTCTACGTGCCTCATTCCAGTTCTTTGCCATCATGTTGCTGGCTGGCAACCATTGCTTGTTAACCTACACACTGGAAAGTGACTTTTGTTTTCAGGAAATCTGAATTAGAATTAAGAGGAAAAGTAATGCAGGGGAGAGAGAAGTGGTTTTCTCTACATGGACTCTGACATGAGAATAGGGTATCTTTTCCCTCAGAGAAAAATCAAAACCCACATGATTGTTTTTATGTAGTTGAAGTCACCCATACTGTGACTAAAAAACAAAGTCCTCTAAGAGTCTTTAGCAAGGATACCTAATTAACAAGACAATCAACGTAGATTTTGTTTTTACTTCAACTCTTAAAGGCAATATTTCCATTGTTTGCCTTAATTAAAGCTGGTAACATTTGCTGGGATTATTTCTCTTTTAATGAAAGGTGTTAAATATAAATACACTAGGGGTTATAGAAAAAGACCAGATCAAAATAGGAAAAAAAAATATATATATTTTTTTGGAATTTGTCAATTTCTTTTGTCATTTTAACATTGACCGAAATATGAAGTCTACCTATTAGGAGAAATGTAGCTATCTTCAAAAGAGTGCTTGTTCTGGGGCGTATCCTATCTGAATTAGCATGTTATATAAATGGCATATAAAATATAATACGTATTTTTCACCTTTATGCATCTGAGGAAACTGGGTTTGGCTGGTTAAGTAATGTGTAAGTCCAGCTGGGCCCTAGACTCAGGTTTCTATGATACCAAAGCCCATGCCGTTTTTTTTTTCATAATGCTACTATCTGCTTTCGTATAATTAGTGAGCTGAAAATTATCTGTAGAATTCAACCTATTTCAGTTTGGGGGAGGCGGGCATTGAAAACTTGAGGTTTTTCTACTTTGTTCACATTTAACTTGACAATATTTTTTTCCTCTCAGTAGATCAAAATGAAATAATTGTCATTCCACCGAACACAGAAGATCATATGAAAAATGGAGTGAGGAGAAAAGAAATCAATGTAGGAGGTGTTGCCAAAAATAACAATGTGGACATGGAAGCTGACAGACTATCAAACTATCAGGCACATAAAACTGATACTGCTGAAAGTTACAAGGAAAATCATCTAGCTGCTTCATTAGTACAAGACCAAAAACTGAATCAACCCAGTGAGGAAAAGACCAAAATGCAAGACACAGCCATTCAGACAGTCCCCTCCACTGAGAGCTTTGATGGGAATCACCGAGATCATAATTTGTCTAACTTCAAAGTTAACGAAAGTGTGCAAACTCCAAGTAATAATAAATCAACTCAACACTCACCTTCAAGTCCCCAAGATTCTGTAGATGCCTCAAGGAAATTCAGGAGTCAGGGCCCTGTAAAGGTACATTCAGAAAATCAACTCACCATAAAAGATCCAATTTGTACACATGGTAATGACCGTCTTTTGCCTCCTGTAGATGGGAATGATAAAAATTCAGCTTTTTCTCATGTAAAGAATTATCCACTTTATAGACAAGACTATGATCCCAAGCCAAAACCTTCAAATGAAATCACAAGAGAGTACATACCCAAAATTGGAATGACTACTTACAAAATTGTGCCTCCCAAATCCCTGGAGATACTGAAAAATTGGGACTCAGAAACCACTGGCTATAACGATGACCAGGAGATGCATACTTTAGGAAGAAAGCCCACTGATGAGAGTGTGAAAGAAACTGCAGTCCAAACAGAAGATCTTGTGGTCTCTGAAAGTCCAAGGGAGCCACAGGCAGACGTTCAGCTGAGGCTTACCCCGAGAACAGAGCATCAGGTGCTCCGCCTGGAGAGCTCGCCCTGCATCGCCGTGGGGAAGCCTCTGAAACCTGCTCCCAGAATGACGAAAGACCCTGGCACAGCTCCTTTTGCGCCGAATTTGGAAGATATCAACAATATTTTGGAGTCAAAGCTTAAATCTCGGGTTTCAAATGCCCAGACCAAACCAAGTTCTTTTTTCCTGCAGATGCAAAAAAGAGTTTCGGGTCACTATGTGACATCTGCAGCGGCCAGGAGTGTCCACGGGGCCCCTAACCCCGCTCCAAAAGAACTGGTAAAGAAAGAGGAGGGAAAGGACGCGCGAGCCCCTCCGGGGCAAACTCTTGGTCCCGTCGGTGGAACAGCTCCGCCTCTTCCACAGCCGCGTATCGATCAACACACCGCCGAGGACCGCGGCGGCCCGGAGGCGGCCGACACGTCTCCTCCGCCCCGAGCTCCGGGCCCCGCTCCTCTTCCTGCGAGTCGGTTAGCAGCACTAAACTTGAAGACTCTGAAAACTTTTGGGGCCCCGAGACCTTACGCGAGCTCCGCGCCATCCCCCTTCGCCCTGGCCGTAGTGAAACGCTCCCAGTCTCTCAGCAAAGTGCGCCCGGAGCTGGGCGGCGAGCGTGCGTTCGCGCCGCCTCCACCTGACTCAGAGGGAGGGAAGGCTCCGTCTGTACATCCATCTGTGGGCCTCGCACAGCTCTGTGTGCGTGATGAGGTAACGTTACCTTCTTGGAAATAAGGGGTTCTGAAACAGCGTGGTTTAAGGCATGTTGGTATGTTTGTGAATCAGCTCTGAATTCGTATTAAGCTATAGCACGCTACCATAGGGAGAAGAGAGTAGTGATACATAAAGTCTGGTTATTTACTCTCAGAGTTACTGTAACTCATGTAACACGATTGGCTAGTACTATAAAGGTCATCATTCTAGAATGGTATCATCAGCAAATACTATAAAGTTTCTTTGCTCATACCTTTGCATAGTGTATCAGCTTACAGTTCTGACTCTCTGTTTTCCTGTTTTGCTTATCTCAGTTTGTTTACAACTTTTCTGGATGCTCTGGTTTCTTTTCTTCTCCAGTTCTACATAATAGCAAAATAAATAGTTTTAATTGTATAGAAACATAAGCGGGTGTTTAAAGACTAGATAAAATAACCAAACATTTCTCAGCTAGGCATTTTCGATCACATACACTCAACCTCAGTTACCAGACATTGATACATATAAATAATTTAAACTGAAACCAGAGTTTAAATATGTAATTTTCTTCATTTCCCATTTTTGTTAATTCAGTGTTAACTTTTCCAGTTACTGGTATGTTGACTAAAATATCATTTAACCCCTGTCTAACCTTAATAACTTACATAAAAAGGGACATTTGTTGACTTCGTGTTTGGTCAACTGAGTGTTATAATTTGCTAGATTCAAATAGTATAGTCAGAGGAAAGGATAACATTTACAGTATGAATTACAATAATCCCCTTGCAATTTTTAAAAAAATGTTTTGTGTACCTTTACTCTGATAGTGTTTAAAGAATACTTTCAGATTTGTGTGACAGTTCCAGAAGTATTTTATAGTACTTTTTCAAACATTCCTAGAGTAAATGAACGTTAACCACACTGCTAAGTAAAGATTTTTCCGTAATCTCAAAGCAATATTCATCTCGAAGGGTATTTCTTCATATATTTCACATTTATGTTTCTTAGCTTTGATATAATGTCAGGAAGAGATGTAGGATATAGAAATTAATTCTTGGGAACAAAGTCTGTGTTTCTTCTTAGGATGGAATGCCATTCCTAAACAACAGAAGTTTGATTTAGATAGTACAGTTTTTGAGTCATTGCCCGAACTCTGTTTAGCTCATCTTTTGTAAAGATGTTTGGCAGTTTAAAAAAGACATTTTTAAGATTATTTGATTAATAGTTTCCAGTTAAATCAGTTACTAAATAGTCTTTCCTAAGAAGTTTAATTAAATTTTTGATTCTTAAATTTGGAAATTCCTTATATGTATTTTTAGTCCATGGGAAAAATAAAACACGGTCATCATTTAGCCCCTGTGACTTCCCGAAACACAAAATAAACTGTTACATGTAGCATAGTCATTAATATTTCTTTATTGGAAGATATGTTAGATTCAACCAATATAAAATTGTCAATTTGTCCATTTTGTACTGTCAAAAGTGATAATTTCACCACCTAATATGTTGTAACTATAAAAATGTGTTATTTTGTAGTCTGTGGAATTTTTGTTATTATTAATTTAGCTCTTCTAGCCAAGTCTTACTGGCAAAATCATAATCATTTGACTCAAGGACAGTAAAATTACCACTGTATTCATAAAGCAAAGAGAGGTACCACTTTTACTCCTTAGCCTCATAAGTTCAAGAGAAGGGAAAGTAATACCCTCATCTTCCAACTGAGCTCTGGCAGCAGAAATAATCCAGTGGGGTAAGGCAACTGAGCTATGTCTAAAACACCAGTGTGGCGAATAATGATTCTTAAAGAATACTGATGATGAAATTTTTTTTAAATGGCTCATTCTTCACTTGGTATTCATATAAATATCTTGCATTTATTTTTATAGGGAAATAACTCTGCACATAATGAACAGAATTCCCAAATACCATCTCCAACTGACTGCCCATCACTCATTCTTAAGAGACAAAGTTCTTTAACATTCCAAAGCTCTGACCCAGAACAGATCCGACAGAGTTTGCTGACTGCAATCCGTTCTGGAGAGGCTGCTGCCAAATTGAAAAGGGTAAGTTTTCTTTATCAGATGGGTGACAGTGGGTCTATTTTCAACATTGTCAAACTAATACTTAGGGGAAATTGTTTTTCTGGCTTTGGAGTCTGAATAGGGAGGATGCCAGAAGTTACTCTTTGATGTCAAGGGTCATTTTTGAAGTATAAGCTGAAAGAGTCCAGAGTCTTACGCATACTTAAAAATATGTCCGGTCTATTTTCCACACCACGGTCCAGGTGCAGAACATGGGTTTTGCTCATTATTATATGACTATACACAGAAAGTACCCTGGACTCTTATTTTATAAATTATTTCAGCACAGTAAAAAAAAATTCTTTCAGGAAGAAAATCCCTCCTTATTCCAGAAAAGCGGCACTAGCTATAGGAACCTGCAGGGTTTCAGTCATAGCTTCCACAATGATCAAAGTTAACTACCATATGCGGGGGGATTAGTGGGGGGGGGGGGCGTTGTTTTATAGGTTAAACAAAAAAATGTAGGGAAAATCTAAGGAATTTCGATGACATCGAATACAGAAATTCTAGTCTACTAATGCCCTGCCTGAGTGGCTAGCTCCTCCTTACTGAGATGTAGGAGAACTTCAGGAGAGGAGCTATACTTCTTTTTGGAGCAAATGCCAAAGAAATGTCACAGGGGATTATTTGTAGGTGGGTTTCCTCCCTGTGTTGCTTTCATCCACTCAAAGACGACATACGTGGTGAAGCCTGGAGCCTGGCATCCTAACTTGGACTTCCCAGAAGCTGTCCTTCGTCTTCCTAAATGTCTTTCTTGTTCTCCGCTTAGTTGTCTTGGTTGCAAGTTCCTCAACACCCAAGACAAGAAAAGTACTCATTATTCCCCCGACTCCCTAGGCATTTCGTTTTGTGAATTCCTTCTCTAATCATTTTAGAAGCTATTTAGAGAAGAGTAAGAGACTTGTTGAACAAAACACTGAGCTCAACAGAAATGAAATCTGCGAAGGGACAGGAATGCTGCAGAGAGACAGAATGGGGAGGGCATCTCGGGCACATCTCCACGGCCGGCCCTGCGGGCCCGCACTAGCCCGCACTAGCCCGCACTAGCCCGCACTAGCCACTTTCCTCCCAGAGCCACGAGTGACTGCCGTTTTCACGGAGGGCTGGGCGCTCCCAATTGGGCAAACAGGGAGACAAGGCAAAATATTGCCTGCTGTCGGGAGTGGAGGAAATGTGAAGGGGTAATTTAGGGGCTTAGGTTTGAATTTTGTCAGGTATTTGTAGAGTCTGAATTTAGGTGCCACGTGGCAAAAAAAAAAAAAAGTGTAGTTTTGAATATTAAAACTGGTATTTCACAGGTCATGACATTTATATTTTTATGGGGAAATATGCCCATACAAATAAATTGTACATTCTTGGGCGCCTGGGTGGCTCAGTCGTTAAGCATCTGCCTTCGGCTCAGGTCATGATCCCAGGGTCCTGGGATCGAGTCCCACATTGGGCTCCCTGCTCGGCGGGAAGCCTGCTTCTCCCTCTCCCACTCCCGCTGCTTGTGTTCCTGCTCTCGCTATCTGTCTCTGTCAAATAAATAAATAAAATCTTTAAAAAAAAAAAATAAATTGTACATTCTCACTTAATGAAAATATTTCTCTATTTCTCTTTCTAACCTTGTAAATTAAGGTTGAGTTTCTGATCTAAAGCTTTCTCAGTTCAGTGAACTTGATACGCATTTTTTAAGCACAATAGTACAAACACTGTACTAGATACTGGGGAGAGGAAAGTGAATAAAATGAAGCCTCTGCCTTGTGGGTGTTGGCAGCCTGGGACTGAGAAACAGTGGCCCATTAGGTCCACGGGAGAACCCAGTAACTACACGGAACATAGCTGCAGTGCCTTTGTACTCAAGTCAGTGGATACAGTAACCCGTTTCAATGGACAAGGTCGCAGAAAACAGTGCATTAAGTTGGGAATTTCTTTTAGGCCAGCAGAACTGCACAGGCAAGCAGCTGTGTGCTTGGTGTGATGGGCTCTGAATTGGCAGTCTCTTCACTTATAAAACTCTCATTGCTTCCAGAATGAGCTGGATGTGAATCAGCATAGAAAGCAGGCCCTAAATGATGATCCTATAATTGTATCCTGTTTATAACTCATTACTTTAGGTTCTCTCAAGGCTAAATGTTATCTCTTTCAGTAGGAGATTATCAATAGCTCTGAGTCTTCACAGTGTCAGTTCCTAAATTTTGTTTAATGAAAATTCCTTACATAATCCATTTTATTCCACTAAAAATGGACACAGGGTCTAGTAAAGTTAATAATATCCACACTCCATGATCAGTATTTTCACTTCTAATTATATACCCTAAAAAGGTGTGTGTTATGTACTGGGACTCACATGTAAGAATATTCATGAGATATTGTTTGTAATAGCTCCAAATAAATATAAGCTTAATATCCCAAAAGAGGATAAATAGTATATTCAAAGAATGGACTAGGAAATAGCAATAAATTGGGCAAAATGCAGCTAAACACAACAGTGTGTAAAGGCCTATAAAAATATATGTGTAAAGTGTGACAACATGCGTAGGTGGCAATTATTTTTAAAAGCGAGGAAGTAATTATACAGTTCATGATAGGGTTACTTCCACAGGGAAAGAAAAGGGGTTACTGCGGGCTTGTGGGAGCAAGACAGGCACATAATTTAAGAGGGAACCAAAAATCTAAGTAGTCAAGATAAATATTAATGCAGTATTTTTTAAATGTCTAAATGATAGACATTTAGTGATAGAGAAAATGTCAACATTTTAAAGACAAGCTCAGTAGGGAGCTGGAGCTATTCTTTTCTTGGCCTGGGTGGTGGATTATACATATGTTTGTGTTTGTTTTCATTGGGCTGTGTATTTAAGTTCAGGGCACTTTACATATATTATATTTAAAAAAAATTATATTGCAAAAGGAAGTAGAAATGGACACAAGAAGCTCTAATTCCTTGCAGTCTTTGCTTAAGTCCCATATTTCTGTCCTGTACTGAACATTTCTCCTGGTTTGTTTTAAATTCTAACATTTCTTTTATAGAACAACAGCAAGAGTGCCAAATAAAATCTTCAGTGATTTTGACAGTAGGTTTAGATTGTTCATCAGAAAGTTGGCTCCAGGTTTGCCTATATTTTGGCACCCAAATGTTCAATTTAACTCCAGGTACCAACCTGCCTTATGGCTCTGGTTCATACCTGAGTAATTAACCTTCATTATAATAATTGGTTCACATTAGAACAATTATCTGGTTGACTGCTCTAGCATAAATGTAGTCATGAACATGCCATGTTTTTTCATATTTCTTAAGACTTTTTCCACACCTTACCCTTATTTGACCCCAGTGTAGTCACAGAGATCTGTCTTGTCTTCTTACAAAGTTTTAATAAATCCAGTTCAGTATTTGATAATATGTGTTTAGTGTTAAGATTTATATGTGAATCAGAAAATTGTTTTCAGAGAGTAAGAGATTAAGTAACCTATTATCACTGACTTGTGTTGAGACAAGAACTTCTTTGGCTGCTCTTGGTTCTTGTTGATGCTTCAGTTACTAAAGGTCATTACACTATTACAAGTAGAATATAGATTTGTAAAAATAAAGTGGTTGATATTAACCATTTCCTCAGAATGTAAAATTTATCTTTGGCTACATGGAAATCTGGAAGGAAGAAAAAACTGGGTAAGTCACCCAGAATCTTGCAGGCTTGTTTTATTTGTTTAATTGGTCGGCTTTTTATTCATATTTCCTTGTTTGGAATTTGAACAACCTAAAGGCTTTAGGTTGGCACTTCTTTCTTTATATTTTTAAATTAAAAATTAATGATAGTTTCATAGTTAATGCTCCTCACAAGAATAAGAAAGCTACATGAATATTCCCAAAAATTCTTTAAAGGATAGACAGTCTGGGGCGCCTGAGTGGCTCAGTTGGTTAAGCGACTGCCTTCGGCTCAGGTCATGATCCTGGAGTCCCGGGATCGAGTCTCGCATTGGGCTCCCTGCTCAGCGGGGAGTCTGCTTCTCCCTCTGACCCTCCTCCCTCTCATGCTCTCTTTCATTCTCTCTCTCTCAAATAAATAAATAAAATCTTTAAAAAAAAAAAAAAAAAGAAGGATAGACAGTCAACTAGCAGATGCTCTTATCAGTAAATTCTTTAATGTTGCTTTAAAAAATATTTTTATTGTAAGTGTCATGTTCATTATTCAAAAAACTCAAGCAGTACTTTTTTACTTTATAAATGTTTATAAAAAGTTACCATATTCCATTCAAGAAATATTCATTGATCTACACTGTGCCAGGTACTAAAATAAACATGCGTATAATGTGGTATTAAAATAGACAAGGTTTCTGACCTCACATTACTTATGGACTAGTCTATAATGATGTCTTCTCATGCTCAAAAGTTTAGTATACAAATTTTTTAAATATCAAACAAAATGCCATCCCCACCAAAGTAACTGCTCGTGATAGATTACTGTGAAACCTTCCAGAACACTTTTGTAGTATATAAACATATTTAAATACATACAAAAATAGAATCCTGTAAAACATTCAGAAATATCTCTTTGAAGTTTTCCATCTTATTACACACACACACAAACACACATAATTCTTTTAAGACTACATAGTATTTGACTCTCTGAATGAATCATGGTTTATTCCTTATTGATGGACATTTAACTGGATTCTAGTTTTTCCATTCTATAAATGGTGCTACAGTAAACATCAACAATAGACATATATTAGAGTCATCAGTGTGTTTTTTAAATGCTTAAAACAAAATTTCTTTCTTTTTTTTTTTTAATTTCAGGAGGATAGTGTCAACACTCTACTCCATTCTGGATTCATAGACAGTCAAGAAAGCTGTTAGTTTAGATGATCAATCTTCATTTAATAAAAGGCAACAAATGAAGCACAAGGAAATCAAATCTAAACTAAATTCGCCCATTTTATTTTCCTTTTCACTAACTTACTCTGTTGCTAGGCAGACTCTGTGGCCTTTTGTACTTTAGTTTTCTTGTGTGAGAAGATGATAATTGGTTACAAATCTAAACTAGCCAAATTGAAATCTAGAGATTAACCATTTTTCTTAAAATATTTGTCATGTTTATGGTTAATATTTCAAAATATTATACCTATTTACTATCCAGAATGTATATGACTTTTAAAAAATGTTCTAAATAATTTGGAATTTCAAGCTAATATTTAGGAAATTTTTAGTGTATTTCATTCATTTACCATTTATAAATACGAGACTTTGCCATAGAATTTTGGAATTTAGGAGTTTATTGGGAGAAAAAAACTACTTTCATTCTGCAGTTGTTTTTGCATAACAGTCATAGGTTTGACTTTTTTAGCCCTTTGTATGAAAGCATTTTATTTTATTTTAAAGACTGTATTTATTTGCAAGCGAGAGAACACGAGCAGGGGGAGGGAGAGAGAGAGAAACATATGCCCCACCGAGCAGGGACCCATACACAGGGCTGGATCCCAGGACTCCGGGATCATGACCTGAGCCGAAGGCAGATGCTTAACCAACTGAGCCACGCAGGCATCCCTATATGAAAGCATTTTAAAAACCAAAGCTGTATTTTCTTATAAATAAGGGGTACCTGGGAGGGGAACTTCAAGTTAATATATGTCATCAATACAATTTTAGAATTTGTAAAAATTCTTTGCTTTGTGGAATTCACTTTATTTTTCTATATTCTCCAAGGCAGTTTTGGGGAGCCAGAATTAATTTAGCAAAAAATGCTCTTCAACAGCTTGGCCTGCAGTCTGTTTGTGCTCTTGTCCTTTGAGTTGATTTGGTAATTTTGTAAAGACTAAGATGTGTTAATGGATTATTTAACTTGTTTGTTGTGGAAATAACAACTCTCTCATTTTTAATTTTATGGTAGAGTGAACATTTCTTCTTGATTATTTGTGATTTATTGAATACTAAATGCTAAATATTCTCATTTACAATTAAGAGGAAGTTAAAATGTAATTTTTGAAAATTAGATAGCTTTCCCATTTTAAATTGATGGGTGCAAAATGTGTTTCTTTCTCTTAGGTTACTGTTCCATCAAATACAATATCTGTGAATGGAAGGTCAAGACTCAGCCATTCCATGTCCCCTGATGCCCAGGACAGCCATTAAATGTCGCCTGTGATAATGCACTTCACTTCTACTTCACAGAACACCTTCATCCTAATGGAGAATGTTGGCAAATGTATATTCAGATGTACACTAATATATTGTCTATTAAAGTGTAAGAATTTGTGCTGTGGCTTTTAATGCCAAAAGAAGAATTACAGAATTTATAAGTTATGATATTTTTGGCCCCTCCTTTTTTTTTTTTTGCCTTAAAAGCTCAATATGCTGCTGTAGAACTTTAAGACAAGGTGTTAATGACTTTCATTTTCTTTCAAATGAGAAATAGTCACCTTTTGTTGATTTCACTTGCACATTCTCTACAGTGGTGACTTAGACAAAAGGAAAAATTGAGATTCATAGACTTATATTTGTGTGACACCTATATAGGTAAGCAAACATAGATCTGACATTTGCTGCCTTAATGTTACAGTTTAATTGGAAATGTTTGTAAGTTATATTAAGGTCTGTTTTGGCTGAAAGTACAATATAGAGAACTAATACCAAGTATATTTGGTTCAGTAGTTAAAATGATGAATCACTTAGTGTGCAAGTCTTGTATGTTGTTCATGTAATTACAAAATCAGTGTCAAATTTATGGGAAGCTCATAGTATTTTAATATTTTATTAACATGGAACATTTGTTTTTTTAATCTTTAGAACTTAAATTGCACAAAGAACATTTTAAATATTTTTTGTATAGAATCATGACATTGTTGTCACACAGATATTACACATTTATGTGCCAGAAGCCTTACAAATCACCTTATGACAATGTTGATCTATTGTGACAATTATTTCACTTTTGATGTGTAGCAAGGAATAGGGGTTAGTCTGTGTTCATACTGGAAAACTTCAAAGGCTACTTGGAGGTTCCAGAAATCCTGGTTTTAATTAAGGTAAAATGATAAAGTCTTTATGTAGTTCAGATGCTAATATTCTAAATAATAATATATATTTACATTAAAGCTAAAACTGTCAAGCAAAACAATGCCTAATTTGTTGGCTTATAACCGTACTGGGGTCTAGAGCTCATTCATGGTCTAGTCCTAATTTAAGAATCTAATAGCTCATTTATTCTAAAAGCTTGGTCAAACAAGTGAATGTTACGTTGGTTTTCACTAAAGCTCTTGGGATGTCTGCCTCTTTGGAAAATGTGTTGATTTTTTTTCCCCCTGTCTAATAAAAGCAAGTTATATATTTGGTTTGTGTCAATCAGCATATTTATGAATTTCACCTGTCGACCTATTTCTATCAGCCAGTAAACAAAAAAGTCATAGTAAGGCCTACCATCCATCAGTGTACATGTAAGCCCATTCAGATTCCAAAGTGCATGATCTAAGCATATAAAATGCTTAGCATAGTCCCTGGTATATGGCAGATGCACATTAAATGTTAAATGTTGCTGTTACTTCCTTAAATCAGACTTGAAGAGACCCTCATATATGGAAACTTAAGTTCTTTTTTTTTTTTTTTTTAAAGATTTTATTTATTTATTTGAGAGAGAGAGAATGAGAGACAGCATGAGAGGGAAGAGGGCAGAGGGAGAAGCAGACCCCCTGCTGAGCAGGGAGCCCGATGCGGGACTCCATCCCGGGACTCCAGGATCATGACCTGAGCCGAAGGCAGTCGCTTAACCAACTGAGCCACCCAGGCGCCCCTGGAAACTTAAGTTCTATTATTGTAAACCGTTAGCCAAAGGGGTGACTTTTTGTAAAATTATAATTAATTATCCACTTGGAAAAAAATAAATTTGGATCCCTACTTCAAACCATAAACAAATATATTTGAGTTGGATTAAAGACAACTTTTATTTTTTTATTAAGGATTGATTTATTTGAGCAAGAGAGTTGGAGGGAGGGGGGCAGTGATGGGGTGGAGAGAATCTCAAGCAGACTCTGTGCTGAGAAAGAGCCTAACTCAGGGCTCAGTCTGACAACCCTGAGGTCATGACCTGAGCTGAAACCAAGAGTTGGACACTTAACCAACTATGCCACCCAGGTGCCCCTAAAGACAACTTTTAAAAGAATATTTTAAAACTTAGATGAATATATTCAAATATATTCAACATTTTTCAGACCTCAGCATGCGAAAAATTAAATAGGACACAAAGGGACATTCATAAAAGTATAAATTTATATTAAAATTAAGACTTATATGTACATTAAGTCCTATAGAGTGAAAAAAGCCACAAGAATGTTTTTAATATAATGTATAAAAAAATTCCTAAAAGTCATGAAACACTACCCAATAGAAATATGCACACTGAAAAAGATTTCTTACAAGAGTAAATCTGAAAGGCCAAGAAATAAGGAAAGAATACTGTTCACTAATCAAGGAAATACTGGTTAAGACACAAGGAAGTACTACATCACACCCATCAAATTAGCAACAATGTCGGTTTCAAAATAGGAAGTGTTGTCAAGGACAACAAAGCAGTGGAACTCTTTCACTGTTGGTGGGAAAACATACTGGCACAACTATCAAATTTGCAATATTTAATAAAGATGTATTACCATGTTACTTTAAGCAAGTACTTCTGCATATGCATAAGGAGACCTTAACAATGGGGCTCCTGGTGACTCAATGTGTGCATGCGACTCGATCTCGGGGTTGTGTTAAGCCCCGCGCTGGCTGCAGAGATTAAAATACCTTAAAAAAAAAAAGGTATGGCAGCCTTGTGTACAACAGCAGAAAGGAGTCCTAACCAGCACTCAACATTAGTACATTCATATGATAGACTTCTGTACAACAATCAAAATGAACAAACCAGGGTTATGCATGTCAACATGGATGCAGCTCAAAAATGAGCAAAAAAAGCAAGTTGTGGAACACTGCATGGCTTACGACAACAATTACATAAAATATGCAAAACAATACCATATATTGTGGCTGTATCCATAGGAAAAAAATACACAGGTTTGCTAGTGGGTACCAAGAAATGAAGACTGGACTGGGGAGATTGACAGGTGTCATCAATTGTGTTTGTAGTAGTTTATAAACTGGTTTGAAAACAAGTGCATTTAACCCTTGAATAACATGGGGATTAGGCGTGCCAATCCCCTGCACAGTCGAAAATCCACATACTAACTTTTGACTCCCTCAAATCTTAATAGCCTTCCGCTGCCTGGAAGCCTTACTGATAACATCAACGTATTTTGTATGTTAAATTATTATGTACTGCGATTTTACAATAAAGCCAAAAAGAAAATGTTAAGAAAATCATAAGGAAGAGAATACATTTACACTACTATACCGATAAATATCCACATACAGGTGGGCCGAAGCAGTTCAAACCCATTTGTTCAAGGGTCAAGTGTACTTGTATTACTCCAGATTTTAGCATACTTGAAGTTGTTTATAATTCAAATTTTTTTTTTTAAGATTTTATTTATTTATTTGAGAGAGAGAATGAGATAGAGCATGAGAGGGGGGAGGATCAGAGGGAGAAGCAGACTCCCTGCTGAGCAGGGAGCCCGATGCGGGACTCGATCCCGGGACTCCAGGATCGTGACCTGAGCCGAAGGCAGTCGCTTAACCACCTGAGCCACCCAGGCGCCCTATAATTCAAATATTTTTTAAAGATCACGTAGTAGTACTTAAGGGGATATGTACATGATCCATTAATACACATACATTCTGAAAAGATTGCCTTATCCACACTGTTTCAGGAGAAAAACATGTGCTAACCTCTCTAATCAATTGGGAAAGAAATTTGAGACAAGTAGTTTTCACCAGCCATGTCCTTAAGTAATAGCAGAATTAAGATACAGAAAAGACTTAGAACCAATTTTCAGTTTTCATATTTAATTTTTTGCATATAGGCATTTTTCTTTTCCTTCCCCCATCAAGTTATTTCTTTATATTACATATTTTTAAGTTATCCAGATTCCATATAAATTATAGGGTATGAAATGAAATACTCTTCTGTCTCCAGCATCCCACTCCCCTCTCCAGAGATAACCACTGTTACTGTTTTTGGGGTTTTTTTTTTAAGATTTTATTTTTTAAGATTTTTATTAAGATTTTATTTTAGAGGGGCGCCTGGGTGGCTCAGTCGTTAAGCGTCTGCCTTCAGCTCGGGTCATGATCCCAGGGTCCTGGGATCGAGCCCCGCATCGGGCTCCCTGCTCCGCGGGAAGCCTGCTTCTCCCTCTCCCACTCCCGCTGCTTGTGTTCCCTCTCTCGCTGTATCTCTCTCTGTCAAATAAATAAAATCTTTGAAAAAAAAAAAAGATTTTATTTTAGAGAGCGCATGTGTGCGAGCATGCGGGTGGGAGGGGTGAGCAGAGGGGCAGAAGAGACAGATAATTTCCAGCACACTCCATGCTGAGAGCAGAGCCCAACTTGCAGCTTGATCCCACAACTCTGAGATCATGACCTGCACCAAAACCAAGAGTCAGATGCTTAACCTACTGAGCCACCCAAGCACTGTTAATATTTTGATATAAATCCCTATATAGATTTACATCCAATACAATATATTTATACCCAATACATACAGGTATATTTATATCGTGTTTTTGCATTTTCTTTGTTTTTTTCTTGTCATCATTATTACTGTTTGTAACATTAAAAAGTCACTCTAATATCATTTAGCAAGTTGCCTTTTACTCCTGCAATGTTTAGGAAGAACTTTTTGCACATAGAAATTTACCCTATTATATTTCAGTTCATAGTTCTACTTTTTTCTTGCTGTGGTACACAGTCAAAATACCTGGGCTTGAATCACAGGTCTGCCACTTACAAGACATGAGATCTTGAGCAAATTACTTATTTTCTCTGTGCCTCATTTTAACCTCTGAAAAACTGCATTAATAACTACACCTTCCTGGAGCGCCTGGGTGGCTCAGTCGGTTAAAGCAGCTGGCTCTTGATTTCAGCTCAGGTCGTGATCTCAGGGTCTTGGGATTGAGCCCTGTGTCTGGCTCCACCATCAGCCAGGAGTCTGCTTGAGGATTCTCTCTCTCCCTCTGCCCCTCCCCCTGCTTGCACGCACACACGCTCTCTCTCTCTCTCGCTCTCAAATAAATAAGTAAATCTTTTAAAAATATAATACACCTTCCTCATGAAATTGGTTGTAAGGATTAAATGAATTTTGAGTTTGGCACACTATTCATTTTTTAAAGCTATATCTATTTCTTTAAGATATATTTATTTTAGAGAGAGAGAGAACATGTGAGTGGGGGAAGGGCTGAGGGAGAGAGTCTTCCAGCAGACTCCCCGCTGAGTGCAGGACTGACCTGGGGCTCCAGGTGGGGCTCGATCTCACAACCCATGAGATCCTGACCTGAATGGAAACCAAGAGTCAGACCCTCGACCGACTGAGCCACCCAGGCACACCTAAAGCTATTTTTATTTTTATTTTATTTTATTTATTTTTTTAAAGATTTTATTTATTCATTTGAGACACAGAGATACAGAGAGAGAGCATGAGCAGGGAGAGAGGCAGAGGGAGAGGGAGAAGCAGGCTCCCCGCTGAACCAGGAGCCCGACGCGGGGCTCGATCCCAGGACCCTGGGATCATGACCCGAGCCGAAGGCAGACGCTTAACCATCTGAGCCACCCAGGCGCCCCTAAAGCTATTTTTAATACCACTATTAGTGAACAGGTATTATTTACCTAATATATTCCCCATCCTTCTGAAGAGTGCTACCCTCCTTCCCACTTTAAGGCCTGATCTGACCTTGACCACCAGGCATTAGCAATAGAATCCATACTCTGCTACCTGATCCAAGTCCTTAAATGAGACCAATCTTTTACCCGAGACCTGAAGTTGCTTGTACCTGAAACCAAGAGTCCCAACTGATACAATTATTTGTCTAGTGCCAGTTCATTTTCTACCCACCACCAGTAGACACAATAAATGTAAAAAGCTGAGAATCGAACTCATCATTTTTACTATTGATTCTGATGAATGACTTGAAAGAAAAGAACTGGCAATTAGAGGTCACAATGAAGACTTCCATGGGCAGAATGCTTTTTTCTTAGATTATTTTTGATGTAAAAATAGCTCATTTATTTGGTGTGTTAGAGTTTACACATAATTTTTATAGTATTTGACCGATATATGGAACAAAAAAGTACACAAAGAGATTGCTACTTTACAAAGTTCACACAAGCAGACAAGTGGCAGATTCCCACATCTAATGTTCAGTATGCTCTTTCCAATTGCCAAACTTCGTAAATGACGAAGAAATGTTACTAGAATTCAAGGGACATCAACACTGTAATCTACTTATTCTGGATCTTTAGTTGGTCTTCCTTTTCTCTTCAGTGCTACCACTTTCAAGTTTTCATTTTTAACACCTCAGACTCTTCATATGGATGGATAGATTTTGTTTATGGCAAGAAAAATGCCACCATGTGCTCCCGCAGAAGAACTTTTCTGACAGGTATTTCGAAAGGAATTGTGAAACATTCTGGTAATTTGTGTAGAGCTGTTGGCATTTCTGCTTCACAAACTGGAGAAATTCATTTGGAAGTCTTGCAAATTACTCATCTTGGGGAAAGAAAAGTGCTACATTCCAAACTTACAGTTTTCAAAACAAGCAACTTCCTTACTTTCCACTTGATTCTTATGTCCCTATCCACCCTTGTTCCTTGGGGTACACCACTGTGGTGTCCTCAATTCTTTACCTCACCTGCATCCATACCTTTCGCTGTTTGCACTTTCTCTCACTAAAGAGACAAAGCCCTTTCCCCACCTCTAGAAGTAGGTTTTGTGACTAACAGAATGAGGTGGAAATTGACTGCACCAGTTGGGAGACTGCCTTAAAATTTTGCATGCGTTTGCATGCTCTCCCTGTGCCTGGAATGTTGCTGTGAGAAAGACATCTCTGAACTAGCTGGATGGTCCTCAGAAGAGAGTGAGAGATGTGTGGAGCGGAGCTCCCAACCGAGGCCAGCCTAGAGCTTTCAACAGTCAGACCCCCAGACCTGAGCAACTTCAGCCAACATCAGAAGGGCCACATGGCCACCCCCTCACTGACGCTCGTGCGTGAGCCGTAAATGCTACCCGTTAGCTATGCCCCTGAGTTTTCTTTTTTCTTTTTTTTTTTTTAAGATTTTATTTATTTATTTGAGAGAGAGAGAATGAGAGACAGAGAGCATGAGAAGGAGGAAGGTCAGAGGGAGAAGCGGACTCCTTGCCGAGCAGGGAGCCCGATGCGGGACTCGATCCCGGGACTCCAGGATCATGACCTGAGCGGAAGGCAGTCCCTTAACCAACTGAGCCACCCAGGCGCCCTGCCCCTGAGTTTCCATGATTGGTGCATCTATAGAATTAATGTGGCAATAGATGCAATACATGCTCTTAAACAAACTCATACATGTATGACTTTAACCCTAATCATAAACTCATTCAATCTGTTCAGATTCACATACCCTATTTTCCCCCAGAGTCCCATGGACTATTTTATTTACTAGATCCAACACAAATCTACCTCGGACACTCTAACTCCCAACTAGCTCAAAACAATTCTAGCTTAATCATCCCCTTATGATTTGTAGTGCAGAAATATTTTCTCCCTTTCTCTATCTCTGTCTCTCATTTTATCTTCAGACCCGTGAGCCTAAGAGCCCAAATATCAAAGAGATCCACAGCCCCCTCAAAAGCTCTTTGGACTCATCTATAGTTCATAAAGTTGCCAGATAAAATACATATTTCCCAGTGAAATTTGAATTTCAGATAAACAATGAATTACTTTTCAGTATAAGTATGTCCCATGCAATATTTGTGTTATACTTAAACTAAAAAAATTAAAATTAAATTCAAAATTTTTTAAAGATTTATTTATCTATTTTAGAGAGGGGGGAAGGGCAGAGAAAGAGAGAGCGAGAATCCCAAACAGACTCCCTGTTGAGCACAGAGCCTGATGTGGGGCTCAATCCTAGGACCCTGAGATCATGACCTGAGCCGAAATCAACAGTTGGATGCTTTAACCGACTGTGCCACCCAGACACCCCAGAAATTCAAATTTAACTGGAAGTCCTGTATGTTTCTTTGCTAAATTTGGCAACCCTACTGTTTCCTGAAAATTTGGGAGGAGTAAATGGAAACAAGAAGGAGTATGTACCATCTGTAGAAAAGAGAAAGAACAGGCCCAGGCCCAGCTAAGTCAAGAAACCAGGAAGTGGCATTATGGAAAAGGGTAACCCAAACTTCGTTCTCCTTGATAGTTCACCATCTGAAAAACCCTCCTGTAATGAATGGGGAAAGGTTCATTGAAGAGTCCACAGCGAAGAAACCCTTTGGGTGACTTCTGTCGTTGGGTTTTAGATACCTTCACATCATCCGAAAATAATATACATGAGAAATTATTTTAATGCCCTCATTAACCTCAGCATTATTATTATGATAATTATTAGAACAATTGTTAAATCTAGGTGGGACGTATATGGATTATAATTATACATGGTTTTCACTTTTCCTGTATTTTTTTTTTTTAAAGATTTTATTTATTTGACAGAGAGAGACACAGCGAGAGAGGGAGCACAAGCAGGGGGAGTGGGAGAGGGAGAAGCAGGCTTCCCGCAGAGCAGGGAGCCCGATGTGGGGCTCGATCCCAGGACCCTGGGATCATGACCTGAGCCGAAGGCAGACGCTTAACGACTGAGCCACCCAGGCGCCCCCACTTTTCCTGTATTTTTGAAATTATTAATAATAAAGTTGGGAAATGAATTACTGAGATACTTGTAGCAACTAGCTGCACTACACACGTGGGGGGAGGGACAGATTTATTTGTGGTCATTTGTTTCCCTTTCACCAATCAAGTTTAGGCAAGTCAGGGGAGATGATATAATGCAAGTATTCATTTGATAAGAGCGACTTGCTGTTCGCAAAGTTTACTGACGGGCTTGATGGTTAAGTGTTAACTAAAAAAAATACACTCCAAGATCTGATTGAACACAGCATTATTTGTAAGAAGGAGGAGAGAAGTAGGGAAAATAAAATGTGTTAAGTACCATCTATGCAACACTAATCCTCTGGGTGATCTTTGAGGTAAGTTTTCCCATCCCATTTTACACATGAGCTTAGAGCAGCTAAGGAATGCCCTCACCTAGGGTGGTGCTGAGGTTAAAGACAGATATATGATTCCATGGCCCTCATTTTTTCCACTATGCTCAGCTGCCTGTTTCCGGTCACAAATTTGTGCTTGAACAATCAATCATCACCAAGTTTTTGCGTGTTTTTTTTTTTTTTTGCAACAAGCTATCTCTTATAGAGTATATCCCTAGCCTTTGTAACCTGATCCCTAGTGCCTGAAACTGGGAAAAATCACAATGAAGTGACCAGTATTTCTCTGAGAACAGTTATTCTGCCATTTTGAAACATGAAGGATGGCTGTAAATTTGTACTCGATATTGTGACACATCCCCACTAAATACGAATTGAGCACCTCATAGAACTGTGAGAGGTACTTTAGAAGAGAATGACCCTTACCTGCAAGGAGATTAGAATCTCAGAGAGAAGTGGCACAGAGGTAGAAATATGGAGTAATACAATTCAACAGTGCAGAAGATGTCCCAAAAGAACATCTGGTAGACAGAAGAGGCAGTGAAGGCTTTATGATGTAAAGATGGATCATGATCTGGACTTCCAAAAATAGACAGGAGTTGGTAATGTAAATAAAAGAACAAAGGTGTCCAAGCTGAAAATGTGAGCAGAGACTCTGAAAGCGGTATGCATATGGTGAGTCTTGTTAATGGAGCTTACGTTATTCCAGAGAGGCAAGTCTGTTAATTTATTCAGTGAGCATTTGTTGACCATTTTCTTTCTACCAGGCACTGAGCAGAGTGATAAGGAAACAAAGATAACTAAGACACAATTACTGTCCTCTAAGAATTATAAACTAACAAGTGTTCGTGAAACATGGTCATAGAAGAAAAGGGTGCTAGAAAATTATGTTGCCTATTTTTCCATTGTGTCATTTGTCCTTTTATTTTAATTTTTGGGAATTCTTTACATATTCTTGACACTAGCCATTGTTCATTATATGCATTGCAAATATCTTTTTCATGTTGTAGCTTATTGTTTCTTATTCTTTTTTTTTTTTTTTTTTTTTTTTGAGGGGAGAGAGAGAGGGGTGGGGAGGGGCAGAGGGAGAGGGAGAGAGGGAATCTTAAGCAGGCTCCATGGAGCCAGACTCGGGGCTCAATCTCATGACCCTGAGATCATGACCTGAGCTGAAATCAAGTGTTGGCCGCTTAACTGACTAAGCCACTAAGGCCTCCCTGTTTCCTATTCTTTAAGTTCTGTTTTTAATGAAAAAAAAAATCTTATTAAAGTAATTGAGTCAGTATTTCCTTTTATGGTCAGGATTTTTTTTGTATCATATTTAAGAAATCCTTCCCTACCTTAAGGTTAGAAAGGGGTATTCACTGGAATTTTTTCTGAAAACAGTAAAGTTATTAAAGTCTGCATGCATTTGAAGTTGATTTTTTGTATGGTGTGAGACAGCAATCTATTTTCTGTTTTGTCTTCTATATGAAGAGTTCATATTTTCAACTCTATTTGCTAAATAACCATGCCTTTCTCCAGGGACCTAACACATCATCTTTACCATTTTTTGAAGTTCCTTAATTAATAAGTCTCTTTTGGGGTTCATTTTTTCTCTTCTATCAGTCAAGATGTATATTCCCGCACCAATATCATGCTCTCTTCCCTACTATAGCTTTATAACAAGCCTTCATATATTGAAAAGAAGTCACTCCTTTTCTTTCTCCTTCAGAAATGTCTTGGTCATTCTTGACTCTTTGCTTTCCTATTTAAATTTTAGAATAAACTTGTTAAGTTCCACAATACATGAATGGGGATTTTACAGAAGAGTTGATGTGTCTGGTTAATAAACATGAAGAATAGTTCAGCTTCATCACTAAACGAGGAATACACCTCACATCCACAAGGAGATACCATTTGAACCTACTGACAAAAATTCAGAAGTTTAACAATACTAACTTTTGGAAAGGATATGATCAACAGAATCTCTTCTATACTGTCATTGGGAGTGTAAATTGGTACAAACACTCTGGAAAATATGATGGAATTATGTAATGTTTAACATTTGCATATATCCTTTTACCTCTCTAGATCCAGTGTCCAGCCTTCTCCACCCTGCTCTGTATTCTTAGAAGCTGACCTTTGTAGACTTCATCAGTGGGTTCTCCTGCATTCTGGCTTCTCACTGGGCTCAGCCAATGAGAGATCCTGGCAAAACACTGGAGAGAAGGGTAGAGAGGGAGGTCCGGGTTTTTAGTGAGATCAGCTCCCTCTCTGCCAGGCTGTTGTTTGCCTGAAGAAAGCTAGAGACCTCTGTTGGGTAGTCCTCTCCTACAGCTGCTGCCACCCCCTTTAGGCTCGAATAATCACATCCTCCCCTTGCCTCTTCAGGGATAGACACTGTTACTGCTCCCTGCCCTTGCTAGTCCTAGTGTGCTTCATCATCCTGTAATAGATCCTTTCTTAAACTTTCCTCAATTACACAATTTGATCTCGTTCCTGCCAGGATCCTTATTGGTACAGCCTAAAACTCCACAATTTCACTGTCAGGCATACACCCAAGAGAAACTGGAGCAGGAATGCTTTCCAGGAGACATGTTCAAGAATGTTGGCAATACACTTTGCACACTTTGGTAATTAAAAAAAAAAAAGTAACCCCAAAGTCAATTGTGATATATGTGCTCAATAAAGCATCATACAAAAGTGAAAATTAATTAACTATAACTACGTGCAATAACACAAATGAGTCTTAGTAACCAAATATTAAGGGGAAAAAATTGAAGCAAGCCATAGAAGGCTATACATAGCATGATAACCTTTTCATAATATTAAAGATTATTTATTTATTTATTTATTTATTTATTTTTAAGTAGGCTCCACGCCCAGCATGGAGCCCAAAATGGAGCTTGAATTCACAACTCTGAGGTCAAGACCTGAGCTGAGATCAAGAGTTGGATGCTCAAGGGACTGAGCCACCAAAGATCTATTATTTATATGTACATACATGTGCTAAAACTTTTAAAAAGTAAGGCATGAAAAACACCAAAATTAGAACACAGCCGGGGCATCAGAAGAGAACAGGGAGGAAAGAGAGGCAGGGCTAAGAATTGATAGTAAGTTTGGTGGAAACACAGAAGACGAAAACGGAAGAGAGTTGAAACAGGGGCCAAGATAGATTTTTCTAAAACAGAATTTTAAAATTTTAAATATTGTCTTTTAAGGAGATATGAAGAATTTTAAACCGTTTGATATTGTCTCTGTAGTAGCTAAACAAATACTGAATAGCTCCATGTAATTGGCTCTTCCCCATCCTACTTACTGGAAATTGAATTCAAGAGCAAAGCTGCAGCACTCCAAATCACTGCTGGGTTTGAGCTACCTCTGCACGATCAGTTACATCTATCCATCTGATAGAGAATATCCAAATTTCTTTGTTTCTTTTTTTGTATATTTGTTTCTATAAAAATGGGAAGAGTATCATTAAATGATATAAAGAGACATCCTGGCTAAAAAGGTTAAAGAAACCCTATTCCAAATAATAGTGTAAGTTATCATTGCTTGAATGTCAGTCATTTTAAATTCAGAATACACTCTATAACCAACATTTCCCTTAAATATCTAAATGGCACACGATCTTTTGCATTCCATAAAAATAACAGATCTTATTAGTGAATTCGATCCTGTGGGTTGAGTTGTTAATCCTGGTACTCTATTTATACAATTATTTTTCAAGTTTATTTCCTATTTTTATCTTGTCCTTCAACTGCAGGATAGTTCAGGGTTACCTATTTTTAGTGCACTCAAGCACCACACCACGGAATCGCTTTAACACTTCACTCTATAACCCGGGCAGTCCTGGACTGCACCTCCCCGCCTTGCAGGCTGCCTGAGCTTTTGTAATCTGTGTCTTCCACTGTAGAGGGTGAGTCCAAAGTTTCCTATTCACCTATCATAAGGAATATCCATGTTGTTACAAGAAGAAAAAAAAGGCAATAAAATATTTTGACCACCCCGTATCTTGGAAGAGACCATCCCTGTATCTTGTCTAAGGAATAAGATAAGTCATGAATACAAATGTTGAAGGTAACGTGAATAATTTTTAGTAACTCTGGGACTTGGGCTCACTCTTTGTCCAGTCTTGATTTGGGGAATCCTAATTAGTGAGAATCGTGTTGTTTTATTTTTTAAGAAAAGAAAATCAGAGAAATAAGCTTGACTTCTTGAAGATGCTTTGACAGCTTTCTTTTCTTGTTAAAATCCTTGTCTAGATGAGCTCTCTGCGGAACAAGCTGACATTCATTTAAATAGGAATCTAAAATCTGCCTCAAACATCTTTGATATCTGAGTAGGGACCAAAATGCCAAGTGCGTTTAAGGGATATCTGGTTAATAGTTTTGCAGATTATTCCAGTTGGCTCACTTCTAGAAGGCTGAGCAGTGGGATGAGAAGAAGAAAAGAAAAGAATATGGAATTCTGCCGCGGTGTAGTGGAGTGAGCGAGCAGCGGTGGGGTGAACGGGAATGTATGTTTCCTCCTTCTCCGCCATCAGGCTGTCCATGCCATCTGTTGCATAACGTGAGGAACAACTGAGGTCCTCTTCAACAAACATGGCAGTTGCTCTTTTCATTTCTTCCCAGAAGTACTTGCCTTTATCAGGACAAAGGTCTCGGGAGCATCACAGAGAGTTTTGCTTTAAGGAATGTAGCAACACGAAATTAGGAATGCTTTCTTAAAACTCTAAGTTGTCATAAAGAAATGAGAATAAAAATGGAAAAATGCATGATTTCGAGGGTATCTGTCCAACACAATGTTCCTGATGTGAAATGCTGCCTGCTGCTCACTTGAAAGGGTATGATTTACCCTAGAAATATCAAAGATGTTGAGACTCAGTCACCAGGGTGTGGAATATCAAAGTGGAGTGTGGTTTCACTTGATTGCAATAGAAGAAAATGACACATGAACACTTATTTAGAGAGATGTTACATCTGTGTTCTATTATTCGCACTATATTGTCCTTAGCACTTAACGTTAAATGTAAAGTTATAAAGTTGTTCAATTATTTAATGACCATTTCCCTCCTACTAACCCTTTTCTCCATGAGGACAGAACCACATCTATTATATTTATCCTTCATCTGTAGTCCGTAATGCAGAATATACTACCAACAGCAGCTACCATTAATTTGCCCTTACCATATGCTCTTCTAAATGCTTTATCGATATTAATCACTTAATCTATAACAACAAGAGGTATTAATTATTACCTCCATCTTACAAATGAAGAAACTGAGGAACAAATTCTCCAAGATCACATATCTAATAAATAGGAAACCAGAACACGAACCTACATACTCTGAGTCCAGAGTCCTCATTCTCCCATACTTCCTGTCGTATTAAGCATGAGATACAAATATTTGTTGAATGAATGAGAAAGTCACTAAACTACTTTTTATAGTTTGCTTAAGTGAGAAATAGATCATTTAATTTTTTTCTTCTACTCTCTCATTAGAAATATTGATCCAGGGGCGCCTGGGTGGCTCAGTCGTTAAGCGTCTGCCTTCGGCTCTGGTCATGATCTCAGGGTCCTGGGATCAAGCTCCGCATCGGGCTCCCTGCTCGGCGGGAAGCCTGCTTCTCCCTCTCCCACTCCCCCAGCTTGTGTTCCCTCTTTCGCTGTGTCTCTGTCAAATAAATAAAATCTAAAAAAAAGAAAGAAAGAAAGAAAGAAAATAAATATTGATCCACCTCCCTACAAATGTTGTACGTAAATAGTGGTAGCCAAGAGGGTTGACGGCACCAAACCATGACAATAGCCAAGATTCAATCTCGATACAACCATTACAGGATTTCCTCAAATTCAAGAGAGACATCAAGGAAATTTTGGTTATTCAGATTAAATTTGCTCAAAGTTGTCTTGATTTCCATTTAAGCATATTATGCCATAAATATACATACGTACATTAAAAAAGCACAGAATCTCTCAAAGCACTTGTAAAAATGGCTTACAAACTTAGAAGTTCCTTTAAGTGAATTCATTTATCGAATTTAAAAGCATTCATTAAGTGCCCACTCTGTAAAGTGCAATGGCTTCTAACCATTTCCTCACTTCTTCCCAAGGCCTTTATTATTCCTTCTATAGAGTAGAGTAACTGAATGGTCACTTTCTCCAAATTTGTATTCACTGTGTATTTTAAGCTTGGCTTGACTATTGCTTGTCTCCATTTTAATAGGTTTTCACAAAGGAATAAATTTCACTGTTTCACAAATAAGTCTTTAAGAATCATAAGGAATAGGGTGCCTGGGTGGCTCAGTTGGTTAAGCGACTGCCTTCGGCTCAGGTCATGATCCTGGAGTCCCTGGATCGAGTCCCGCATCGGGCTCCCTGCTCAGCAGGAAGTCTGCTTCTCCCTCTGACCCTCCCCCCTCTCATGCTCTCTCTATCTCATTCTCTCTCAAATAAATAAATAAAATCTTAAAAAAAAAAAAAGAATCATAAGGAATAGCAGATATGTGTATTAATAAATACATTTGTTTGTTCCAAAAGTCTACCTCATGGTAAAACTGCAGTAACATTTCAGGAGGAGAGATTTTACTGCTTTTGCTAAAATCCATTTCATTCGGGAGTGCAAAGGGTCCTGAGTAAGGCAGTGAGGTCTGCGTTCTGGGCCAGAACATCAGAGAGCTGGGTCCCAGTCCCCATAATGCCATCAGTTCACTGGGAGAGCCTACCCAAGCCACTGAACTTCTCAGAGCCTCAGTTGCTTCATTAGTAATACTAAGGTTCTATTGAATGACCCTTGTCTCTTCTAGAAAACATATATTTTAATGAATTATCACACCAGTATTGTGAATTTAATAGTAACATGTTTTAAAGTTGCCGGGTGGGGGGGGGGGGGAACCTGTCCTTTCTTGAAATCTAGGTTCCATCTAAGTGATATTGTTTCTGTATGAAGAAACAGAATGAGCTATGGTGAAGTGACTTGTGTAAATGATCTCATTCGGGAGGCACCGAGGGGACAGAGACTTGTCATTGCCAAGTAAGTCACATTTAAATTCCCTCAAGCCTTGAGAAATAATGTGAGGGAAAGAGCAAAAATAGCACAGTCATTCCTTTGGACCAAGTCGACTCCTAGGTCTCCTGAGAGCACCACAGCTGTGTATTCATCTATATGCAAAGAGAAATAATAAGAATCATCTATACTTGGCACATGGCGCTTTTCTATATACCAGTGCACTCATCTATTAATATATTTTATGCTGAGCCTTTCGGTAAGGAAAGATACACCATGCACACTGCCTCATGCACAGACACATATTGAAGATGCTTTTTTTCCCCTGGAATACAGAAAATTGCAAGAGCACACAGCCCCATGAAACCAACCAGAATGAAACTGGAGGCAGCTGTATCTGATTGAAACCGTGGAGAGAATTGAGATTGACAGAGTTGCAGGGCTAGGAGGTTAATGAGTCCATAGTCCTGCCTCCAGGCAGATCTGTCCTGAACCATTCCAGGCAAATGACAGCTCAGCCTCTTGGAAAAAAAAAGAAATCTTCATAACGTGCTTCACTAACATATTCCATTGTCTAAATATCCTTATCCTTATAAAGTTCTGAAAGCAATCTAAGTCCACACTCTTCTCTGTGTAATCTCCATGTTGACAGATATATACAATAATAAATTGACAGAAACGTCAAAGATGATGAGAGCCTTAGAGATGGGTCACAGGATTGGTTATCCTTACCTTTCCAGAGACCTCCTAGGAGAAAATAATTAGCAGATCTGTGGATTGTGGTTCTAGTTACAGTAATACAGTGTTTATAAATAAGACCTATTTACCATGAGTCACTAAATGAAAATTTGCCTTGTACCTTAAAGCAAGGACCTAGGTCTAGTAAACACAATCCTGAGCTGAAACATGCAATCAAAGAATAGGTTCTTTTTTTATTTTTATTTTTATTTTTTTTAAAGATTTTATTTATTTAATAGAGAGAGACACAGTGAGAGAGGGAACACAAGCAGGGGGAGTGGGAGAGGGAGAAGCAGGCTTCCCGCCGAGCAGGGAGCCCAATGCGGGGCTCGATCCCAGGACTCCGGGATCATGATCTGAGCTGAAGGCAGACGCTTAACGACTGAGCCACCCAGGCGCCCCCAAAGAATAGGTTCTTATGTAAAAAAAAAAAAGCAAAGGAAGTACAGAGCTACAGAGTTGATGTGCACACAGACCCATACTTCTTTTTTTTCTTATTCTTTTTGTTACAGTATTCCAATTTATGGATACTTTCTTACATAAATGCTACATAACAGATTACTGCCTCTTTTTTTTTCTTTTTCTTTCACTTCTGGGCATTATGAGTGATGAATGTGTTGGCAGCCTTATACAGAGGAAAAGAGCAGGGTTAAGACCACGTTTCAAATCCCCTGTCTACTACTTATCACCTGCATGGTTTCAAGTAAGCGGCTTGATCTCTGAGCTTTACTGCCCTCGCGTGTGAGACTAATCATATTTACTTCACACTGGTCTTGGAAAACAGAATGGGGTAACTCTGGTAAAAGCATCTAGGATGTAGTAGGCACCAGAACAAATGTTAGTTGACCATGAATCTGATCTGCCACACTCCGCCTTTCTTGCCTCTTCTCCATTCCTTATAAGTTCTGAAAAGTGACTGAGGGACAAACCAGCCTCCTCAGTGTGTCACTAGACTGTTCCTGCTTCCATTTGGCCTCTCTTCCCTGTTGCTGATCCCCATGTGAACTCATGAGGGCATTTCCCTTAGAGACATAAAGGGGAAGAGCAAGGAAACTTTCTGATGCCAAGTTAAAACGAACGCTGGATTTTAACTTGAATTTTTAAAGGATCTGTGCATATTACATTTGTGCTAAGAACAAGTAGATGAAATTCAAATTCTAAAACACTATATTCATTTTTAGAAAGCTGTAATAGAGCTGCTTTGTCCAAAGGATAAAAAGACTGATTCAAAGATAGACTACTTTTTAGTTCAAAGGAGTGAGCAATAAAGTAACTATTACTCATTTTGAAGTAGAAATGCTAATATCTACACGATTTGAAAGAGATTTAAATAATGTTATCAAAGTAATATGTTCTTATTACATAAAACAGAGATAAATGTAGGGACATTTTATAACATCACTCCTAATTTTATGATCCAGAGAAAACCACTAGCAATATTTGGATACATCTTCTCTCTTTTTCTGCACATATTCTGATGAACAGGACTGCTTTCAAGTTCAAGCTCTGCCACTTACTAGTTGGACTTGGTCAAGGGTTGTTCAGTTTCTCTAAGCATTTGTCACTGCATCTGAAAACGAGCATCAGCTTCAAAGAGTAATTGTGATGACTAGTGAGATAATATGCATAAAGCACGTGCATAGTACATAATAAGCATTCAATTATGTCAGCTACTGTTATTAGGATTCTGGCTATGTATTATATTTTAAATGGAAAAATGGCAATTCAAGGAGAGAAAATGAAGGTCACTAACAAGCTACTGTGATCTGGGTTTTGGAGTCTGTGCCGTACAGAAGATCCGATTTCTCACATAACAACATAACAGACAATTCATTTGAATGCTTTACTATGTGGTTCCAGACACGATGATATCATAGCTCATTTAATCCTCACAGCAGTCCTATGAGACAGGTGGTAGTATTATTCTTACTATTACTATCCCCATTTTACAGATGGGCAAACTGAATCGGAGAACAGGTGAAGTAGTGTGCAAAGTCTCACAGCTAAGTGACGAAGCTGGCATTTGAATGCAATCAATCTAGTTCCAGAGTCCACTCTTGTAAACAAATATAGAAGAGTTTAATATTGAGCAGGTATTTTTGTAAATATTACAGTTTAAGTCAAACATTCTAAAAAGCACATGATTTGCAATTAATTAGAAAAAGACCAGATAGAAAAATACCAAGTAAAGAATTAGATGTCCTATTCTTTTAGATAGCATTTCTTGCGATGTTCCCAGTTGGCCCCTTATGCCCATCCAGCAAAACTACAGGACCTCACAGTCGAGCCATTTCTTCTGAACTTTGTAGGTAGCTAGAAATGGTTAGGCAGCAAGCAATGTTCTTGGAAAAATAGATTTGTATTACCCTTGGAAACAGATTGTGTTGCAAGAAAGTCTCTGGCATAAAACAAGGCCGAGTATACACAGTTGTCTCTCAGATGGTGTGGATTTGGAAACATAAGTGGACAAGCCAAACCCTTTAAGTCTTCCTTATCCTTTGAATTGAATTCCAGAATGTGTTTCTGATGTCACTATGTAGCATTTCTGTTTATCCTTATTTATTCCTGAATGATATTCCACTGAGTGGCTGTAACAATGACTATTGAATAGAAACAAGTTTCCTCAGTCATTCCAACCTGAGTGAAAGCTCCGTGCTCTCCAAGTTCATCTACTCATCCCTTTTGGATAGTGGGGCAAAAAGAAAAGAAAAAGCATCCCAAAGCCCAAGTGTGGTCAAATGATAAAGCAAAACTGCTGTCCACTTTTGGGTAAAACTGTTACATTCAGATATTGCTGATGAAAGTGTAAACTAGTATATTCCTTTAAAAAAACAATTTAGCAACACTTATGGAGTGTATGGGAAAATGTTCATCCCATTTGGCACAGTTCCCCCTATTCCTGGGAATTTATCCTAAGGCAGTAATTAAAAAGAAAAAACCCCCATAAAAGTAGAGAGAATTCAAATGCAGTGTTAATTATAAATAAAACCTAAGGAGCAAATTGATTGTTCAACAATAGACAAACAGATAAGTAAACATCCACGGAATATTTTGTTCCCTCAAATAATTATAAACATGGACTGTATAATAACACAGAAAAACAAAAAGTTGAAAAACAGAGCACTAAGTGATCTGTATAGTTTGATTACACCATAGGATGTAAATAAATGCGAAGGTAGCAGTGAATAATGGAGGCAATGATGCGAAAATAGAAAAAAGGACTGTGCGATTTTTTCTTCTTACATTTCTTTAAGTGTTGCTTGAGATTTGCAAAATAATTAACAAATAAGATTGCTGAAATGAAGAGGCTTCTTTGTCATCAGAAGAGCAAGTCAATCAATCGTCCTCTTCCCACACCCAGTGACTGAAACCAAACAACCAAATGCATCAAAAACTAAATTCTTTGCCTTCAAAGAGAGCTGGTATGTTTAGAGGTTATATATGAAATGGCCCATCTAGTTGAGAAAAGAGATTGAGAACTTCTGGAGTAGGGTTTTCAACTGGCAGTAAGATTTCCTTCAAAAAATTATATTCTTCCTTCCTTCTTTCCTCTTCCTCCTACCTCCCTCACTTCCTTCCTTTCTCTCTCTCTCTGCAAACTACAGCAAACAGAGATATGGCTCCTTTCCTCCTTCCTTTTACAAAAGCACTTCCCATAGGCACCTGGGTGGCTCAGTCGGTTAAGCATCTGCCTTCCGCTCAGGTCATGATCCCAGAGTCCTGGAATCGAGTCCTGCATCGGGCTCCCTGCTCAGCGGGGAGCCTGCTTCTCCCCCTCCTTCTGCCACTCTCTGCTTGTGCTCGCTCCCTCTCAAATAAATAAGTTTAAAAATAAAAAATAAGATGAAATACCAAAGTACTTCCCAAAATCATCAATGTGGCTTTAAGGCTTCCTTTTTAGTAGTACCTTTTCATTTTTTTCTTTACTTTCTATCTTGCTATGACTATTTTACCTTTCATTTCTATTTGCTATGCATAGTTGATTCTCCAATATTCTTTTATTCACTCTCAACCTGTTTTGTGTCTCTTTTAAAGGATACCCTGGCTGACCGGCTATATTTTCATTGTTGGTAGTGGACAGCTTTAGGTCTTAAATAGCACTCTATTTGGTTAAATAATTTCTCAGAAGAACTAAATGATAGTGACTTCATGTCACTAAGAATATCCAATTATTCCTGTCTTTTATTTCAGTTCTCTGTTGCAAACAGAGGAAATGCTTTCAATTTATTTACATTTATTCTGTATAAATAGATGCCTTGTGAGGAAATTAAAGGCTCTTTTTCACCTGTTATTAAAATAGTTTATGTTACTTAGGTTATATAGTTTGTTGTATGGTTGATTAGTATATCGATTTTTCATTCATGTTGGGGTAAACTAGCTAGGCATCTACAGATTTAGTCTGTCTGCAGTGATTATACCCTCATTTTGTGTTGCTAGTGATTTATTTTCTGAGTTATCCACACCGGAAACATTTTTTTTTTCCCCAAGTGGATCATTCATTGCCCTAAAGCGCTTTTCAACTTAATAAATATAAGTATAAATTGGGCTTTTTATTTGTCATGAGTCTTGATTACAGGCAAGGACTCTATTGTGACTCTATTTTTTGACTTAGATCTTTTAGCATTTGAAAATGCCACATATTCGTACAGAAAGTTATGCTTCTCCAATGGGAATGTAACACCATAGGGCAATTTCTCTGCTTTCATAGGTGACATGTAAATGCACTTCTGAGGCCGCACCGAACCATCGCAGATGGATCCCAGAGCAGCGCCATAATGGGACACTGGCACTGAGCCCTCATTTTACAGTACTCACTGAGAACCTACTATGTGTTAGGCTCAATGCAGGGCCCTGGGACACAAAAGGAAACAAACCTCACCCTGTCTGCATCCTGTGCTCTTCACCTACAAAATGGGAAACATAACTTATGCATAAGGCCCCTTTTAAATATAAAGTCTCCACTAAATCTAATTGTTTTTATTTTAAGAATCATAGGAGATACATTTTAGTACAAGCAAAACTTTTTTAAAAGATAAAGATATTTTAAATGATGCCCGGTTCAATATTTAGAGTTTGGTAGACACTAACAGGGTAGACACTAACTAGGGATGGTTAGGGGCATCTTTGAATGTGGCCATAGATATGTGTATTTATATTTTCAAATATTTGTGTGTTGCAAACAAAAATTTAAATGTGGAGGCTGCCCCGTGCCCTCAGAGACTTGAGCAAGGCAATGAAACATGACCAACACAACACGATACGGCAAAGCAGAAGTTACAGGTTTTCTCATATAAGGTACAATCACTGACAAATTCAGCATACCTATTGAATATTTCTACTACCATGATACTGAGAAAAAAGGACAGTCCTAGAATATTATATACTGATTTCAGAAAATCCAATCTTGAACATTCCAAATGCATAAGAGAAGTAGGTCTATTTGTACCATGTTACACAAGGAGTCATTTGTAGATTTTCTTTAAAAGGAACTCTTTAGGATCCTTCCACTAGTACATTTATAACATGATCCGTGTGCAAAGTTTCCATTTCTGTCCAGTTTCTCAGTAACAAGTCTATTGTGTAAAGCGCAGTCTACTTTCAATCTTCTTATACCGTACTAAGCGAGGCTGAGTAACCTCAAGGTCATTCAGACTGGTTGTTGGCTTCTGTAGGAAGACAGCCCCAAGCTATTTAAGGAATATCTGGCTGCTGGAGAGCTTGGAGCCAAATTTGGGGCTCATCACTAGGAAGTGTATGTTTTTTAGATATTAACCTTACTCCTGGCTCCATTTAACTTTTCCATTCTTAATTTTCCTTTACCATGTTTAAAAACACTTATTAATTTTAAAAATTTCTAAATCTTTTTTTAAATCCAAGTCTTTCTATTTATTTATTTTTAATTTTTCTCTAAATCTTTCTATATGAAAAAAAAAATCTCAGTAATCTGCCCTAAATTGTTTTTTGGTGCATATGTGGATGTAAATAAATAAATAGGGATCAAATAATTTTTGTGATTATTGGGAAATGCAAAATACCAGAATTTATGAGGAGCCCGTTGCCTTAATTTTGTTTATGCCAATATAGAAAATAAAATAACCATTAAAAAGTGTCACTTTTAACAGATAGTAACTTGTGTTGGTAAACACAGAGCTAGCATGGGAAAGTGACTTACTGAAATATATGGTTCTATTTGAAGTAATCCTAATAGTACTTATTTATAAATTAAATTCTAAACAACATATGAATCTGCATAAATAGACTATGACATTTTGACAACTCTACCTCAATCTTTAAAATGGTGTATCAAAGTTGACTTACAGCATGGTCCTCATGAAAATACCTATGACATCTCCATTAGTACACACTGAAAGCATAGTAATCAGTGAAACTTCTGTGATTTCCACATGAATCAACAGTGGTGCATTGCTTAATGTAACACTCAATTACATCATGTTTAATTTATGTGGAAATGTTTGGATATGCTTAAAATGTCTGTGGTAAATCATTTTGGGATCTCAATTGAATATTTTTTTTGGGATAAATTACTCCTAAATACTGAAATAATATTCTGACATAATGACCAATTTATTTTGAAAGGTTCCAACAACCTCAAATCATTATATTAATCTCTTTGTATGATCCAAAGCTTGCATCCTTCAGGAATTTATTTTACTATCCTGTAGCAAATAATTCTAACATTTGTAAAATGCTTATTTCCATCCCATAGTTGGTTATCATTTTTTAAAACCCAGAATAATTTTGATATTTTAATATATTAAATATCATGGTGAGCTATAGTCTCTCCAATATGAAAAATGCTTACAGTTAAAATTTGACACTCTTCTTCCCAATAATAAGCTACTTAATTTAATATACTAAAGTAGTAATGCTCTATTTCTAGACTTGATTACTTTATTATCAAGAATATTTAGGAAAGCAGTTCAATTTCACAGTAGAGACTAGTTGAAATGTCACTCTTATGATTAGTACAGAAAAAATTTTATGTGAAGTTGAGAAATAAATCTTTTTAACCATAAAAATATTATCTAAAAACCAATAACTTCCCAGGTACAATGTCCACAACTATAAAATCTAGAAACGAGAAACTCTCTGGGACCTAAATAACTACCTGATGAAACATTTAAGTCAAATAAACTCTATTTTGAAATTTTTACATCTATGTACTTGAAATGTAATCCTTTAGAGTGATAATTCCTTTAAGAAATGTAATTTAATTAAAATAGATACAAATTTATATTATTCCAATAGTTACAAACTTACATTGATCTATGGCCTTTTGTATCATTTTCCAGAAAATGAATCAACAACAAATTAGGAGACTGTGTCTAGTCAGAATTCTTGGTTGAAAACAGGAGCAAAAACAAAGCAACATGATTCAGCAAAAAGGGAACATGGGGACTAAGTGGGCTTGTTCTGTATTGCAGCTGAGGGATTAAATGAATTTTATGACTCCCCTCCTCCACTACATTCTCCTTTGCCTTCACCTTGAAACTCAGTGGGTCATGATTCTTGATCCAATATGGTGAGGGATACAGCCCCTGGTGGCCTTGCTTAAATAAGGCAGCTGTACATGACATTTTCTTCCTACCCACAAGAGTAACAGTAACTCTACTTTCCCTGGAGGGGAACAAGCAAACACAGTAATACAGTGACAACAGTAACCATCTTTTCTCTTTGGATTTTTGTTTTTGCTTGCTTACATAGGACGTGAAGAAGCAAATTAATTAGGTTCAGCCTTAGCTTCTAGTTCAGTGGAACCCCTATTCTCATGGGGCTGTTAGAATCCAAAATCAAAAGGATAGAAAGCAAACAATTGGCAAAAGAGTCAGTAAGTATAATCCTAAGAGCCTCCATCACAATTTTGAACCCTAGGATTCCAGACTTGTATATTCTGGCCAAGGGGAAAAAGAACTCCGTGTGACGGTCATTTGTGCAGAACATAAACCATACCCTGGTAGCACATCAGACTCCCGAGGTGTTGACTCTTGGATAAAGCACATTTGAATCTTCGAGGATTCGTTCCTTCTGAGTAATGGGGCATGCAATAATACCAATGAACTCCTTGAACATTAGCCCTTTGCCTTGTTTCTTTAACAAAATTAGTTCCTTTAAATGAAGCCATTTTGCTTGGGATAACTTGGCCTTGTATAAGGCAACCAATTAATCTAGGGATCGTGTAATGACAAAGAAAAATGACCAGGGAAAGCAAAACAAACCCAAACTAAATAATCTACTGCAATAAGGAAAAAACTGCTGTTCCCCACACTGCATTGCCCTAAAGATAATAGGATAGTATCCCACACAGACAAACTAACACCAGATAGTCCTTTGGTTCCACTAGGTATCATGGTTTTCAGGAGTTCATGATCAGTTGCCGATAATAGAAAATGGAGCATTCATCAAAGCCTTAGCCAGATGGCCATTGCTATACATAATCTTTATTCCCTCCACAGTGGACACCTAGTTCATGAATCCACTGGCCTTGCTGAGAAAGGAGGCTGGCCTGTATCTACTTAGGGGGTCATCTTATCCACAATAGAGGCCTTGTGGTGAACATATAACTTCCTGAGAAATATACTCACATTCTGGGCTCATTCTGAGAGATCATATCCATTCAACGTAACCTTTCCCCAAACTCCCTCCACAACCCTCTGATCCTGCTTTTCCAACCACCTCGCCATCCAACTAGTCCATTAGTCACTGAACTGGGTGTAGGTTCCTGTTCTGGTTATCTTTGCTGCATAAAAAAATTAACCCAACTTAGCAGCTTGGAACAATTATTTTATTATGATCATGAATTCTGCAGATAAGGAATTCAGGTGGGCCACTGGAGATGGCCTTTCCCTGCTCTCTGATGTCTGCTGCCTCAGCTAAGAGTCTTAAAGCCTGGGGATGACTCAGTGGCTCTGTGGGCTAGAGTCCATACCTGGTACTTAGACTGGGCTGACTCAGGGACTAGGACTGGGGACTGGAGCACTTACATGTGGACTCTCTTGGTGAACACACAGCATGATGCCACAGGGTAGTAGGATTTCTTTCCCAGTGATCACAGAAAATAATTTAATTGGATGTTTCACTTTCATATAGTAGGATCAGGCAAATCAAAATTCCCTTCCTAAAATGACTAGGATTTTAAATTCCTTCACCCTCAACCAGGCCAGATGAAAGTGCTGGGTTTTGCCAATTTCACTGAGGTTCTGTGCTACAACTTACTACTGGTAACAACTTCTTTTAAATTGGGGTCTTGGGTGCATAACAAAAACTGACTCTGGTTCTACTAAGCAGAAAAGGACTCCAGTGGAATAATACCAATGAATTCCTTGAACACTAGCCCTTTGCCTTGTTTCTTTAACAAAATTAGTTCCTTTAAACTGAAGGGATGGCTTAGATAGTCCAAAGGAGGGCTAAAGAACCAAGCTCAGAAAGAGGGTCTGAATTAGGCACTAGGAAGTACAGAACACAGCTAAGCTCAAATCTCATGATCAGCATGGAGGGGACATTGCCACCAGCAGTGCTGCCATTGGATCTGTGCTGTCTCTGCTGACATGAACAGCCACTACCACCGTGACTTGACTTAACTGCTCTGTTGCCTCCAGAACAACCCCTACCTACCTCTGATTCAGTTACTTCCTCCATATCCAATATTCCTGCACAGAGCTTCCTGCCGGCCCCAATCTAAGTGACATGCCTGCATCTTACTTAGCTCTTGGGGTGAGAGGAGGGGATGAAGGATCTTACAGTTCCTTTGAGGGAAATGGGGCTTTGCCTCACCACATTTACACAACAGAACTCCTACCAAATAGGAAAGGGGCTTGGATTATGGGCAGTCAACAATAAAGCAAATACCCATTGAACATGATTATCTGATTATTTAATAATTAAAATGAATGGGTGAACTAACAGTGAAGTTTAATTAGTTCAAGCAATGGCTTTAATAATAAGAGCCCACCAATTCTAGCTTTGGTAATGGCGCCAAACTGGGTAAATAATTTAGCCTCTCTAGTTCTCGTTCTCATACATAAAATGAAGGTTTGACCTTTTCATTATAACTAACTTCTCCTTCTTTTTAAAAATTATTGTCAGTGTTATTTGCAGAGGCTCATCCACATGGTGGAGCCATATGCCTAGGACTTGGCAGTACCCATTGCACTAGTTTTATACTATTAAAGAAACTCTTAGTGAACCAAATGGGCTAACTTTTGAAGTCACAATGGATTGCTTTTATGTGTGTATATGAAAGATTATTGACTGAAGTTGGTTATATTGGATGGTTATGCATCTAGTTTTCCACTGTGTATGCAGAAATTTGGGGATTTTTTAGACGTAGTGTCATTTTGTTTTCTGAACTCCAACACAGCTTGATTGTCTGGCGATAGCCTATAGCTTGGAGAATGGCATACTCAGGAAACACCCTTCCCAAGAGAGTGTGGGTTCTTGGTACAGAAATCTTTTTTGGTTCCAAGGTTCTCTATGAGGAAATTTGGGGACTTTCCATTTAATTCACCTCATCTGAGTCATTCCTTCAGTGGCCTCAATGTCACCTCTGAGGATGATCCAAACTTTTCAAGACAATACAGAATCTTCTCTCTCTCCCCTTTGGGAAAGATCACAAGTATTCTTTGGAGAAAAAGATGATAGCACTCCAGAGTTTCTCAAACTTACAAGGAATCCCCTGGATGGATCTTCTGGCAGTCCAAACCAAACCAAACCAAACCAAGACCAAATCTTCAGGAAATATTTCATTTGCAGTGGCTTCCCACGTCCTCCTGTTCATGAACAGGACGACACTTTCAATCTAGATCAATGTCTTATAAATTCAGAGAAACATGTATGCCTTTTGAACAAAAAAATGATTTGCCAAAATTCTGCATAATTTGCTATGCAGTTTACCATAGGATGGATCCAAACTTCCCAACAGTGGTATGACAGAGAAACCAGACAATTGAATAAGCATTCAGAAATGGCTATTCATCCAGCAACATAAAATTCCCATTCTTAGGAATGTTTGGTTTTATTTACCCAACCTGAGTCATGCCTGTGTTAAAGGGAAATTCCCAACGAGGTCCTGGATGTGACCATTGGGTGTGCTCCAGTCTCCTCAAGCCACCACCAGACCAAAACAGGACCTCATTCAGTGAAGCTTACAGTAGGACTGGCTCCCACAATCTTGCTGTGGGACTGGCTCTTTGGCTACAGGGAAGTTCACAGAGCCGGAATATGCATCCAGAAGTTGCTTTTTGACCAGCTACCCTAAATTCCCATATTATGGCAGTCAGTGGTGGTTGTATTTTATCATTTATCACATAGGTATGACTAAAGGTTACTGGTTGGTTGAAGACTTAATATGGACAGATGATGGGTAGATTTCATAAGTGACATAGAGTTGTTTGAAACATTTTATTTTTCTCATAATACACCAAGATTATTAAAGAAAAAATCATAGCTGAAGAGACCGAGAGTAAGGATCTGCCTAATAAACTGATGGAAGGGAAAAATCAAGAAGATGGTAAATGTTCATGCTTGTATTATGTAAAAGTTCTTCACAAAGGGCCTGGCGTAAAATGATAACAATGAACTAACATTTGTATTAGTTAACTTTATGACATGAAAATATTATTGTATCTACTTTCTAGGGACAGAAACTGAGGGACAAAAACCAAAGGAGTTACATTGTCTAAGTACATCTGGCTAGCTAGAGATGGGGTTGAGGTTTAAACTCAAATCTTTACCTTCCACAGCCTATATGCTTAGCCACACCACTGGCTGTGATGGAGGCAGGCTGAATAAATACCCTATTCTTTACAAAATAAATACATCAAACACATGAATGATAGAACACCTAACTTCTTCTTGGAACATCAGTTTTTAAACCTCTCCTCCATTCCTTTAATAATTAATAAATAAATTATTAATTTATTTCATTATGGTCTAAAATTCAGTTTATCAAACTGAATCAGTTTATCAGTTTATTCTGCCTAAACTTTAATAAAATCTGTTGGGTAACAGAGACATGACCTGCCTTGTGATAATTTTTTATACATGTGTTTACCTGTGATGTATATACTGTGTCATTGTCTTAATCCCCAAATTTATGAATATGTAAACAAAAACTAAAGCTCTTGTATTATTTATTTATTTATTTATTTATTTATTTATTTTAAAAGCTCTTATATTTTTTAAAAAGCTAAATGAGGTTATTGAGTGCACTGATGACCTAGGTAGATAAAACAGATTTGCTGAAGGAATTGTTTCAGTGGCCTTTAGAGATCGGGGGTCAAGTTCAATTTAGCGTGGTAAACTTGTTCCAAAAATACATGTCATTTTAGGGATCCTATTAATTGCTGAAGGGATATTCTTATGTGCTGAAAAATGGCATTTTACATAGCTTCCTTTATCCATTTGTCACTATTCTCTGTTCCTTTTCGGGATTTCTAAGGATTTTTATTTCTCATTATATGTCCAAAGCAACCTTACTGTTTTCCTTATAAAGAATTTTTCAGAGAAGTATACAGGAGTCAATAAACAAGCACTAAAATATTTTAGATAACTTTTCTAGATTGTTCAACTGTTACACATGCCATAAAAATAACTTTTTGTATGACTGGTAATTAATTAACATGATCATCTGTATAGGAAATGGCTTGTTTTATTCACTTCCAAATTATGTCATTATATAGGCATCCATTGGTTTGGGAATGAATACTGAGAAACTACATTGGTTAAAAGATCTTTATCAAATAAGAGGAGACTTATTTGAGTCATGAAATCAGGGACTGGCAAACTTTTTCTGTACATGGCTAGAGAGTAAATCCTTCAGTCTTTCCCGGCCATATGGTCTCTGTGACGACCACTCAGGTCTGCCGTTAGAACATGGAAGAGCCACAGACAACACAGAAACAATGGGGCTATTTTCCAAGAAGACTTTATGGTCACCAAATCTTAAACTCCATTTAATGTTTCTGTGTCATGAAATGTTATTCTTATGATTTTTTTCAACCCTATAAAAATACGAAAACAGGGGCGCCTGGGTGGCTCAGTCATTAAGCATCTGCCTTCAGCTCAGGTCGTGATCCCAGGGTCCTGAGATCGAGCCCCGCATCGGGCTCCCTACTCAGCGGGAAACCTGCTTCTCCCTCTCCCACTCCCCCTGCTCGTGTTCCCTCTCTCGCTGTGTCTCTCTCTGTCAAGTAAATAAATAAAATCTTTTAAAAAAATTAAAAAAAATAAAAAAAATACTAAAACATTCTTAGCTGGTGGGCTTGCCAGCTGTAGTTTGCTGACCCCTGCAGTGAACTGTGAAATCAGATGTAGGGTAAACAACAAAAATTCACCAATGGGCTGATTTCTAAAATGTTGATGATAAAGATAGAAAGATAGTAGCATTTTAATCATTCTAATTTACTTCTACTTTTTATCTCTCCTGGCAATTTTTATCTTGAACAGATAATTCACTTTTCTTTTGTTACTCCTTCTGCACTTACAATGCATCCCGAATCCAGTATCTTTTGTTCCTGTCAACCAACCATTTTGCCCCGATCCTGTATTATTCAAACCTTGCTTGATTTGCTATATCCTTGTTATTCACACCAGAAAATAAATGATAACAGATAGAAATCAAAGAATAGGTTAGCTTCTTCTTTGTTCTTGCCCCGATAAAAGGTATCATTTTCTATGTTTTTATGTTTAAGGTTTCTATAAATGCAATTTGTGTTCCTCTGTCCTTTCATCAATATAAAATGTTCTTCCCTCACCTTTCCCTTTACTTACAGGTTATCTTTAAAATATGGCTATGGTACTCTCATAATTTTGGCTGTTCTAATAGTAATTTAATCTAAAATGAGGATTAATGGCTGTTTATTACATTGGCTCTGAACATTGGCCCTAGTGGAACTGGACAGAATTTGGAAGATCAGAACCAAAAGTACAGGCAGGAATATAAGTTGGGCGAAGACGTGAAATATGAATACACAAAGATAATTGTTTTAAAGATAAGGAGGTGGAGATAATAATATTGAATGAGAGTTCAAAGCTTGGCTCTACAGCCAAGGAAGAAGGACAGGCATATCAAGAAAATAAGTGACAAAAGTTCTAAAAGTTCAAAAACGTCTTTTCAAAGATGAACTAGACCATTGGACACAGCTAAAGAACACAAGTTAGTTGGCATTTTAATACAGATTATGGGGAAGATTCGTAAGCAACACAGTGTTTGAAAGATGTTAGTTTTATCATAAAATTACCAATATTAAAAAAATTGCAAAAGAGAAGAGACCACTTAAATATGAACAAGTTAATGAGCTAATAGATAGGTTTGGCAGCTGATAATATGGATCCTGAGCTGGAGAGGCCAGTGTTCAAAGATATGCGACTGGCAGGCATTGCAGGGAGCAAAGCCCAAGTGTAGATATTGGTATACAAAGCAGGATAATCAGAAGAATGGATCAAAGAAGATACCCTAGAATCTGAGTTATCAAGAATGGACTGAAACTTGCAGCAAAATTACCTGAATTTTGAGTTCCTGTCAACATTGAGAGAACACAGTCATAGATGAGGTTCTTCTGCTGGGGAATTAGAATTGGCAGGAAAATAAAAGGGAGAGACAGAACGCTGTACTATAAGTAACATAAGAATGAAGTAACACCATAGTTAGGTGACATAGTATTTTTTATGCAGTGAAACCTAAGTCTTTCAATTTCTTCATTTAAATTATGCCACTATTCAAATTAATTTATGTGTCATCAGTTAGAGATTAGTTAATATTTATTTTAGTCATTTCAATTACAAATATGGTCATAGGAAATGCATATTTGATTGTATCTGTCCTGAAATCTGGTACTCATGCCCTATTTGGAGAAGCCCATTTGGTCACATACTTGGTCCCACATCTTACTGACCCATCACTGAGTCCTACCACACAGCCCCTGAGCATCTCTCTACTTACCTATTTCTTTCCTTCCCCATTGACTCAACTTAGCTCAGGTCTTCAGCTTACTTTACGTGGGTTACTGAAATGTCTTCTCAAATTCTATCTTCATACTTGAGCCAGAATGATCTTCACAAAACAAAAATTACATCATGCCCCCTCCCATTGCCTTTAGCTAAGAGTCCAGCTCCATTACTGCCCAGCTGTGCAACTTTTGTAAAGTACTTTTAGTATTTGTGCCTCAGTTTCATTACCGATAAAGTCACCAGCTGTGAAGACTAAGTGAGGTAAGTTTAGAGCAATATGGCACCCATATAAGCACTAGGAAAGCATTACATATTACTCTTATTTAGAATGACATCCAAATTCCTTTGTATGGTATTCAGCACCCCTCAGGATCTTACCCTTGCTTTCCTATCTGACATTAACCCTCATCACTCCACAAACCATTCCATCCCTTGCACCAGTAACACTCTGCTCTAGCCATACTGAACTACTTACAACTACTATCTCCAACTTTTTTTCATTCTTTTTCTTGGATCAGGGCCTTTGCACATACGGCTGTCCTCTCTGGAAAGTCCCTCCCCAAATAATTTGCCTGATTAAATTCCATTCTTCTTCGGGACTTAGCTTCATGGTCATCTCCTTTGCAAAGGCTTTTCTGGCCTCCCAAACCTGGACCAGGTGCTCCTTCTGCCTACATGTCCTGCAGCTAACTGTGTTTACACCTGCCTTCATAAACTCATTGTAACTGCTTACTTCTTTGGCTAGCTCCCCTCCTTAGTCCACAAAATTCATGGAGGCAGAATTCCGAGGGCAGAGCCTGTGTCAGTGCCTGGCACATACAGCACATGCAGCAAATAATTTGTTGCCTTCGTTACTGAATTGGCCACTTACGGCGTAATACGGTTGTTATTTCAAAAGCGAAACAAAGCAACGCAAAACATATTGGTGGCAATTACATAATCATCCTATTTGTTTCCTTCCCAAAATATTCAGACACACTGGAAATACATAAGTAAATGTGGCATTTGGAGTATAAATATGTCTCATTCAAAACGGAAGCTTGAAACCATTACATGCATGTTTAAAATGTACTGTAAAAATATGCTTAATGTTACAAGCTACAAATTATTGCACCAGGTAGAAAAAAAAATCAAATTGGCAATTGACTAATTATATTCACATTTGTAATTATTTCTTACCTTTTTTTGTTTTTTAGTTCAGGCTTCTCTCTTAACTCTGAGATAAACGTGATGTTTCCTGAGCTTGACTTACTGGACTGTAACCCAGGACCGCCTGAATTGAACAAAGCACACAGGGGAAATACAAATATATTTTTATTCATTATGGCAGATGCTCTTTGAAACTTGACTTGTGAGAACAGAAGTTCAATGAATGTGTTTCACATTTGTTCTTCTGACAGAGGCCAAATGACACAGTGTAAAGATCCTCAACTAAGTATCAAGAGAAAAACTTCTTGTGTCCTGGAGTCCTCTTTGTCACTTACAATAGCCTTGTGACTGTGAGGGTGTCCTCCCACATCTCCTACGTTTAGAATAGAGAAGAAAGATGTTTTAAGTGGAACAGTATGGACGGTAGAAAGGATCTGATACCTAAGTGCCAGGGAGTCCTGCTTTTGCCATTACTACTTGGGTGATCACTAAACCATCTGTTCCCATTTTCTCCTTCCCTCCTTTATATACTGTTAAGTGTTCAGCAGACACTGTCACTTTGTTAGGGGATACAAAAATGAAATGTGTGGCTCTCATCTAGAGGAGCTAAGAACTCAGTAAAAAAGACAGAACTCCAAACCTCTAATCATATCGCTAGCCACACAGCTCAAATTTGTATGTGCATAAGAATCAGCTGGAGATCCCCTTAAAATGTAGGTTGTGACTCAGTAGGTCTGGGGTGGAGGCCAAGATTCTGCCTGTCTCAGAAGCCCCCAGGCGGTGGAGACTGCTGATCCCTGGGTGCTGGTTGGAGGAGCAGGGTCACTGAGATATACACCGAGAGGCTCTAGAAAAGCACAGAAGAAAGGAAACTACGACCAGGAAGACCCCACAGAGCAGTTGGGATGGAGAAGAAAGGAAACTATGACCAGGAAGACCCCACAGAGCAGCTGGGATGGAAGCAGTTGATGGAGTTTTCACAGAAGGTGAAAAGGGAGGTAGTGAACACATTTGGGTAGAGGGAATTTTTCTATAGGACACAGAAGTGTGAATGGCTACACTGTGGGTGTGGAAAAAAAGAGCAAGTTGGGGGAGGCATGTGGTAGGGAGACCCATTTCCAGGAAGCTAATAGTCCATGTGGACGATGATGAGGCCCTACATAACTTTAATGTAGTCATCTGATTATTCTAGCTCAGTTTTGTAAAAGGTGTGTGGTAGACAGGGCCTCAGGAAGGTGGGGCCAGTGAGACAGAGAAAAGGAGAGAGATTTCTCCCAATATAGTTATGAGGTAAAAAATGACAGGACCAGATCCCTGACTGAATGTGGCTAAGGCATGCAGGATGTTTTTGGCTCAGAGGACCAGAAAACAGGTTTGTTTTTTAACTCGGGGAATCCACAAGGAGAAGCAGGTTTGGATTCAGTGGAGGAAGTGAAAAATAAAAATGAAATGATTCTTAAACACAAAATGTAATGATTGAGGGACAGAGAGGTCTATTTAGGTCTGAAGATCTACTGTTTCTCCCCTTTGTTAAGTCCATTGTCCTTGAATACTGTGTAGAGTTACCACTTTCTATTTAGTAATAAATAAAACAACAATTTTGAGAACGAATTAACATTTTACCCTCATTTCATGATTCCCCTCAGGGATTTTTCTCTGCTCACTTATAAATTCTCTTTGTGTATTTCTTAAAAGTTGACTGTTAGGACTTTTAATTGTATTAAAATCTTTTTTTTCTGAACAGAGCATCTTTTTTATCTTGCCCATGGGTGGGTCACATAATACAATTCATTTTCTATGTCTCTTCCTTTTAATTATTGCCAGCATCGTTTCAGCTGCTTTTGTTGAAAAGTGATTATTGACCTTTTCTCCTTTGACACCATCTTTTCATTTCTCGTGGGCTATATCTGATTATATTCCAGACTCCTTAAATAAGTCATTCTGAAACAATTGGTCATGAATAAATTATTTTTGGTAGTAAATGATATCGTGAGTCTTAAAGACTATACAATGGGATGAATTTAGTAAACTTTTGTCTCTATCGGTAGAGCTGAATTTTTTTCATAACAGGAGTTACAAAATCGTAAATCATCAGGGCCAGAGAGGTAATGTAGTAGATAAAGAGTGTGAATTTGAGAATTCTGGCATTCTGATGCTGTCATAATTCATGTTCAGTACTAAAGATGAAACTTGGCCATGGAGGCATTAGTGATCAGTGGGGGGTGTGGCAAACTGGAAAGCACAGGCCCCAGAGGGAGGGAAAGATATCTGCTAGTGACAGGGGATTGATCCATGGGGGAAGGCAGATGCTCTCTTTCAAGATCATCTGATTTTTCAAGAGAAGTAGAAATCTAGGATTTTTATTTTAAAAATACTACTCATAGTTGTTATAGGTTGAACTATGTCCCCTAAAAAGATATGTTGAAGTCCTAATCCCCAGTACTTTGGAAGTGACCTCATTTCAAAACAGGGTCTTTTTTTTTTTTTTTTTTAAGATTTTATTTATTCATTTGACAGAGAGAGAGAGAGAGAGAGAATGTGCGCAAGTAGGCAGAGTGGCAGGCAGAGGGAGAAGGAGAAGCAGGCTCCCTGCTGAGCAGGGATCATGACCTGAGCCGAAGGCAGATGCTTAGCCGACTGAGCCACCCGGACGCCCCCAAAACAGGGTCTTTGCAGATGTAATCAAGTTAAGATGAGATCATCAGGGTGGGCCCTGATATGGTATGACTGGTATCCTTACAAGGAGAGAGGAGAGATGCACACAGGGAAAATGTCATGGGAAGGAGGCAGCGATTGTAATGGGGCCTCCGCAAACCAAGGAACAGCAAGGATTGTCAGCCATCACCAGAAGCCAGGATGAGAGGCATGGGGCAGATTCTCCCTCATTCTTGTTGACTTCTAGCCTCCAGAACCCTGAGATAGTATATTTCTGTTGTTGTAAGCCACAAAGTTTGTGGCACTTTGTTACAGAAGCCCTAGGAAATTAATAAAATAGTAAATAAACATGCCTGTGAGTTTTATATACAGCCTACTGCTGTATAATATTAAGTAATTTTGTTACAGATTAAAAAAAACTAAGGCATTTGTAAAAAATACTTCTATTTGGCTATACTTTGCTGGAATATGGCAAGTTACTTTGTGTCATTATCAACATTGCCATTTTCATCGACATCTTAATGCGGCAGACGACCACAAGTATTTAAATTTATCCCCTCAATAAATATTAAGCGGTTACCAGGTGCCAGCTACTGAGCATGGCACAAGGAGTAAAACCGTGAATAAGAACAGCCTTTTCCCTGAAGAAATTGACCACTATACTAGGAGTTACAATACAGGGGCTGTGGTGAGAGAATAGCACAGATCGCTACAGGAAGACAGCAACAGGCTGGGAAAACCATCTGATGGTGATGTGCACAGTTGAATTGTGCAGAAGGAGTGAGATGTTGGCTGATCTGTCTTACAACCCAGTATATATATACATATATATAAACAGAGCTGAGGTTCCAACCCAGGACCTCTGACCCAAATCTCTTTTTACCTCACCACACTACTTTGGTTTTCTTCATCTGCAAAAATGAGGACAGTATTACTCCTTCAAGCTTTCCTGAAGATTAAATAAGACCTATGAAACACACTGGCCCCCTGCCTGGTTATAGCAGAACTTATTAGTGCCCCCCAGATCCTGGTTCTCCCACCTGTCCGGGATACTTGGAGGACTATATTTCCCAGACTCCTCACACCTGGGTGGAGCCACATGACTAGTTCTGGCCAATGGGTCACAGCACAGCACGTAAGAGCCAGTGTGCCATTTTCCATGCTCTCTTCCCCTGATGCTAGGAGCAGGGAGACCATGTGTTCCAGATGGTGGAACTGCAAATGATGAAGTTTCTGTCAGCCTGGGTCTCTGAGCAACTATCAGAACAGGACCCCTGCCAACCCATGATGGAAATAAATCTTTGTTTTGTTAAACTACTGGGACTTGAAAGTAAATTTTTTGCAGCAATTTATCTTAGTTCATCCTGACCAAAGCACTGGTTCATAATACATGCTCCACAAATTTTCTTCTTTCTTCTTCTTTCTATCACAGGGTGATAGAAATAAGACTTGTATTAAAAAATATCAAAATTTAGGGCCTGTATTACCTAGCTGAATTTAATATATTCTTATTCCAGATCCTGAGACAAACCAAAAACAGCTTATGACAGTTAAGAAAGTGTGTCCTAAGACTAGCTGAAATGAAAAATCCATTTGCTGTCAGAAAAGTCACCTCTCATTAAAGATCATTTCTCCCATTCCTCCCAACCAAATTATTTAAGCTTAAAAATAGCAAAAGGACCTTATGAAAAAAACATATAAATGCAAAAAATCCCAGTTTGAGGTTTCAGCCACTATTCTTAACATACCTTCAGAGGGTTTTGACTGTCATTACTACAAATAGAAGACTTCCAGGAAGGAGTTATTCAACAAAAAGAAGTCTTTTATTTTCTCTACAAATTTGGGACATGAGGAGAAAGATGAGAGTAAATATAATTCCAAGTTTTCTGCTCAAACAAATCTAAATGCTTCTGTCTGCATTCAACGTCTTGATGATATGTTCTCATTTGCTAACTAACCGCATTTCCCATTTTTTTCCCCCTAACATAGAGTCCATTTTAATCAGTCTCCTTAAAATCCACAAACAAGCCATATTCATCCTTTCTTTATGCCTTTTATCCATTTGCCTGAAATGCCCTTCTCTCTTACTTGGAGAATGAGCTCTAGGTCTACTTCCTATGGTTGTATTTTGTCCTCTAAGATTCAGTGCTTTTTGTTGCTGTTGTTGTTGCTTTTACTTTATTTTACCATTATTCATATATATATATATATAATATATATAAACAATATAATAATATATATAAACTCTATATACATATAGAGAGAGGGCGAGACAATTGACATATAACATTATATTAGTTTCAGGTGTACTACATAATGATTCAATATATGTATATATTGTGAAATGATCACCACTATAAGTCCAGTTAACATCCATCGATGCTTTTTTATGCCTAGTAATTTTGTCTCCTATCTGTACTTTAAGTTCTCTAAGAAGAGCAATGATTTTTTTTACACTTCACCTCCATATCCACAAAGCTTTGACACAGTCCTGAGCACACCATCAGCAGTAAATAAATACTTCCTGGTTGATTGGTTTGTGAGTTTGTGTGGGGATGGATGGGTAATGCTGTCTGGTCAGGAAGAACAGAAAATTGAAGAGATTCCAGAAGGACTCATGACTGAAGTCAAAATCGGTGTTTGGGGACGGGAGGTGGGGGACTTGAAAACCATCTTCGGTAGTAGTTTAATTTTAAAGTGAGTATTACCAATTAGTGACCATTTGACAGTAGGCTTACCACAAGTGTCCCATTGGGAATGAAAGTAGGCAACGAAACACTTAAAAACTTTGCTGCCTGGGAATACCTCTAGAAGGCTGGAGAAAGAGGGCTTAAAAATGATGCGAGATCACATTTAAACATGATGCATCAAACTGTCCGCTGTTGCCTCCACTGTGAGAAACAGATACATGATCACTGGATACACTGTATTATGTCATCTCACCCAAATTGTCACCTACGTTACAGACATAGCACAAGATGTCTCATGTAACAACAGGGAGTTTCCGTTAGCTAATAATTGTGTGATACATAGTCATGTGAAGTGAAGTATATTAGCACCAGTACATACAAGTATTTAAGATGTGTGGGGAGGTTTTTCTCAGCTGTGGAGTTGTATACTACGCCAACGCGTATCTGTTATGATTGTTGTTTTCAGATACATTAGGTTAAACTAGGTGTTGAGTTTCTGAAAGGGGACATTCCTAAAAAGGAAAGTTCACATCGTAGACAGTGCCATGAACTGAGCTGCTTGAATGAGAGTTGAGGAGGGAGGGATTGAGGTAGCTGTTACATTGAGCTCAACTGATTGATTCGGTAAGTATTTCTTGAATGCTAGGCATTGTTCCAGGCACGGATGGGCTACAGGTGATCCCGACAGACTTGTCCTCTGCAAACATGGAGCTTATATTCCATTTGGGGTGGTAGACAATGAACAAATGAATAAATGATCAAGACAGATTCAGACAGAGGTTAAGTACGATGAAGAAAATACAACAGGATGATATAACAGAGTAGTGGGGAAAGTGATGGCTAGAAAAGACTGTCTGGGGAGATGACATGCAGCAGAGGCCTCAGTGACACAAGGGAGTAGCTTTACCATCACGTAGAGAAAGACTTGCCAGCAGAGACCGTTAGGCTGGAGTGAGCTAGTACGCTTGTGCATGAGGACAGTAGAAAGGCCATCATGATGGAAGCATGGCAAAGAAGCAATGTGGGATAAGATGAGACAGGAAAGAATGGGATGGGTCAGACCTCTAGGCCATGGGAAAGAGTTCAGGGTTTAATATGATTGTAGATTGGACCCCTCGCTTCCTGCCTGATCAATTCTGGTCGTACTGTATGTAATCTGTTTTCATTGTCCACTTGTTCCTAGGTTGTAGCTTCAGGTCCATCTTCCCTCCTTTCTCTCCTCCTAACTCCTGTTCTGAGGAATCCACGATCTTTCAAAAAGGAAGACTTCATGTCTGAGGGATTATTTGGAGAAAATACATACCCTGTGGTGCATTTGCCCTTCCTCAGAAAGTATAACTGTTCCTTATGTGTGTCTATTTTGCAACTAATAGAATACTAGTTCTGAAACTAAAATCTAAATATGAGAAGCTTTATTTCCTCTCTTACTGTGTTGGTGCCAAGGTCAACTCATCAATGTGGCACAGGACCTTGGGCCATCCATACTTTTAGGGGTTCACAAAAATGTTCTAACTTATCTTAAAATTAGAAGAAAAAAATGAACTTTTAGGTTAGCGAAAATGAGTAATATTAATATATTCATCTTTATACCATTGCAGTCAAAAAATTTAAATTTTTTTTTTTTTTTATGGAAGAAGAGTCCCATGAAGGCAAAAGTGCATAGGGCCCACGAAAGTAATAATATAGCTCTCACTGGTGCTTATATGGTAACAGATACTAAGGTAATCTTTACTCTTCAATATAATTATTATTCTCACAGGAAAACATTTTATTTTGTTCAATCTAGTTTATTGATTTAGTGAACTGTAAACTATTTGAATAGTAATTTTTTTTTAAGAGTTTATTTATTTGACAGAGAGACACAGAGAGAGAGGGAACACAAGCAGGGGGAGTGGGAGAGGGAGAAGCAGGCTTCCCGCGGAGCAGGGAGCCCGATGTGGGGCTCGATCCCAGGACCCTGGGATCATGACCTGAGCCGAAGGCAGACGCTTAATGACTGAGCCACCCAGGCGCCCCTGAATAGTATTTTTTTGAGAAAGATTTTATTTATTTATTTGAGAGAGAGAGCACAGAGGGAAAGGGACAAGCACACTCCCCACTGAGCAGAGAGCCAGACGTAGGGCTAAATTCCAGGACCCTGAGATCATGACCTGAGCTGAAGGAAGACGCTCAACTGACTGAACCACCCAGGTGCCCCAGTAGTAATCCCTTAATAGTGAAAAAATTTTGTGTATCCCATAGATGTATATTAATTTATAAAAAAATATACAGCTACCAATGTACTATTACATTGTATGAAATACAACATAGTTATATAAGTAGATAAGTTAAAGGCTAGATTAAAGATGAAATAATGCTTAAATAATTTTTAAAGTTATTAATGATAAATAAAATGTTCATTCTTTTTTTTAAAGTTTTATTTATTTATTTATTTTAGAGAGAGAGAGAGCAGGGGGAAGAATAGAGGGGGAGGGAGAGGAAAGAATCTCAAGCAGACTCTGTGCTGAGCTTGGAGCCGACGTGGGGCTCAGTCTCATGACCCTGAGATCATTACCTGAGCCAAAATCAAGAGTTGGACGCTTAACTGACTGAGCTATCCAGGCACCCCATAAAACATTTATTCTTAATAAAGTTATTGATAATTGTTTTTAGTGAAAACAATATAAGTGAATATGCTTAATCTCTACGAAAGTCTTATTTTTACATTTAGTGATCTGAGAATTAAAGTTTCAGCTTTTTAAATCTGGTTTTAAGGACTAACATAGATGAAAAAATACTCCACAAAAAATCTATATATTCCAATGGAATGAGTACATCAAGGGAAGCACTTAGGAAACTCTGATACTCGTTTTTCAGTTGCATACCAATTATGCAAACATTTTGCTGAAATTCAGCAACTTGGTACCTTCTTGGGTACCAATCATTTGTTTTTGAAACTTAATCAGAAGTGGTTGCACTGTTATACTTTTAGCAGTGTGTTCAAGATCCACTGAAATCATCATATAGAAGATTTTTAAACAGATTATAAAACGTTAATTATTTTTTAAAATTAAGAAGCTGTTATGAGAGTATTTATAGAAGACATATTTACATCTGTTAAAATGTAGCAAAATCACATAACAATGGAAACATCTCTGAAGATTCATTTTTAAAATGCTTTTGCTATATTAATATTAATGAGAAAGAGTGAATCACTCATTATTAAAACATCAACTTAATCTTGATGGGATGAATTAAAAAATATTTCTTTTTTCAAAAAATATCTACAAGGTAGCATTCTATTGAGGCCCACTTACCACTACAGCAAAGTTCAGCAAATTTTGAACACTTATCTAACTTGTAAGAGAAAAATGCATAACCTACCTTTTAATTCAACAACCATTTTAAGTACCTCCACAAGATAACCAGTGAACTTCTTTATATGACAAAATGATCATGGTCGTTGTCTTCTTCATTAAAAAATACTTAAAGGTTATAACACTTAGAATAATAAATTTTAAAATTCACTTAACAGAACAAGGAAACTGCAACACATTGCAAAATACTGAAAGGGAACCCAAGAGTGATGGAGGAATTCTTAAAGAGCTTTGGGTGATAAAATCTACCATTGGTCTACCTTACCCACATCGTAGGATCCATGCCTTCCTGATATACAGAGGCGGTGAGGGCGCCAGTGTAAATATGTATATTAAAGATTAGTACAGCTTAACTTATTTTCTATTTTTTAGACAAGAAATAGGAGGCTTGATATTTTCCCCTTGCAATAATGAATTATTAGGCTCTGGAAACCACTCTGTTAAACTGCCATTAGGTGTTTCTCATCTTTTTTTTTTTTTTTTTTTAATTTTTATTGTAGTTGTCTTTTCCTAACGTATTTACTATGACATCGATTCCTTTTCTTATTTTTTGCCAATCAGAATGTTCTTTAAAAATGACAACAAATAAACACAGAGATTACAATTTCTAAATGGTTTATGCATTTATACAGATTCTTCTCGGTTTCTCATACCAGTTGAAATTAATAATAGAGATTAATTGAAGAAAAATTCTTTCTGCAATTAAAAAGCAATTTTCTAAAGGCTTTATTATTCAAAAAGAACTAGACTAAATTAGCAAAAAATATTCAGAAAGCTATGAAATATGCACATCCTTAAGACTGAGCAAACAAGTTTTGATCCTGAACAATAAAGATATTTTTTCACTTTTTGTTTGCTTCTATAAAAACACTGCATACTGAAACAGTAGAAATATGTTGTATGCTTATCAACCAAAAATATCAGAAGATAGAATAGTATTTCTATGGCTTTAGCAGTATGAAAGGCTAGAGAAGCAAATGTTACTTATGTCAAATTGGAAATTTTAAAAAGTAAAACGGCATTATCTAACTTACTGAAGATAGGAAACCAGAGGGCAAAGAGGGATTAGCATTTCAGAGACAAAATATTAGAAAAAGTGTATATTAATAGCTGAGATAAAGTCATTCAATTGACTACTTTCATTTCAAAGTCTGCTATAACATTAATTGCTAGGAATTCAATTCACATTTGAATCAAAACTTGGTGTAGAAGAATATTCCTGAATGTTTTAAGAATTTACTAGGAATCCATTATTCATTAGTATTACCTATTACTTTTATTCAAAATAGCGGGAGAAAGTTTGGGAAAATAAGGCAGTTTTGAAGTAGCATTGTAGATTTTTTTTTTTTTTGAAGTAAATGGCCACAAAAAAATTCTATTCAGCTCATCAAATTTGCCTTGGCCTAATCCATATTTACCAACTTACTTCCTCCTAGCTATTTTCATCATTTTCTATCATTAAACTAAGACAGTAGTTCTCAGTCTTGAAACCAGCAGAAATAACCCCCTGAGGGAAGTAATAACTACCTACCTCTTTGACCGCGCCTTCTCTGTCTACTTTGAGGCTTCTTCTTCCTCCTTCTGCACCCGAAATGTTCCTGACTGAGGTTAGTTCAAGTCTTTACTCTTTACTTTTCGTACCCTTGCCTCTGATAATCTCATTTACCCTGTGATTTCAATTATTGCCTCCCTGAAGAATCCCAAATAGTTGACTCTAGCTGAGACTTTGCAAGCTATAGGCTCACATTCCAACTTTCTGCTCATCACCTACATTTGGATACACTACAAGCAATACAAACGCAGTGTCTACAAAACCAAACGCAAGGTCTTCCTATATCATCAGTTTAACTCCTCTGTTTCTGTTAATGCTGACCCAACTCCCCTACCTATGTTGTCTTGATACTCAGCTCTTTGAATCCTCTGTCTCCCCTCTTACTGTCCCATCCTTACTAACATCACATGCATTATTTTTAATAACATCTTAACTAGTCTCCTTACTTCCAATTGAGAAACAGGTCAACTTGAATCATCATTCTGAAGCATGGCTTTAATCATGTTCCATATCTTCTTTAAAAAAGCTTTGTTTGCTTCTGACTACTTTCAGAAGGATGTTCAAATTCCTCAATCTGCTATTCCAGAATTTAATGATGTGTCATACTTCTCTAGATTCATTTCCCATCATCCTATAACTTTTAGCTTATACACTAAAGTTGAATTTTATTACTTTGTGTTTCCCCAGTATAACATTCAATACCTTGCTCCTTTACCTTTGCTCATATTGTGTATCCTATCTCTAGGTTGAAGTACTGAACAACCTTTAAATCCTAGTTCAAATTAAATCTTTTCTAAGAAGCTTTACCTGATGGCTCCAGCTTAGCTGTGATCTCTGATTTATTTAGTTTGAATTATTCCTATGGGCTCCATGATGTAACAGAAAGGGTATGGGCTTTGAACTTCTCTATATCTATACCAAAGTCATTCTTTAGCTTTGTGACAATAGGACACTTATTTAACTATTTTAATTCTTGGTTTTAACATCTATAAAATGAGAATAGTACAGCTTACAAGAAGTTCAAAAGAATCCTGTGTGATATGATTCATGCCACCAAGAGAGAAGCCAATTGACTGGCTACTTCTCAGGATAAGAAGATAGAATTTTCATTCATTCAGATATATTAAATGCCAACTAAGGACCATGCACTTTAAAATAGAGAGTGATGAACAAGATAAATATAGTCCCTGCCTCCACGGAGCTAATAGTCCTAGAGTCTAATTTCACTGCAGCCCCAAATCTAGTCTTCTACTTTGCAGAAAGACCTGAAATTGATTGGATTAGTAAATATGACTCTTGCTAAAAATATCACTAACACTGATACATAAAATCAGAATAGCAACTTCTTATTTATACTGAAGATGCAACTGTCAAACAAACTGACTACTTGACATGGTTTAACCGGGTAGCTACATGGAATCAGAATGAGAAGGGGGAAAGACTCAAATATTTGATAGTCTTGAGCTCTAATAGCCAGATGGGGCAATCTCTCAAACAGGAAGATAGATTTTCTTTCTTCATACATGTCTATAGAGAGATGGCACCTGGGATATCAAGTATAAGAGAGACCCTAGAATGATAGCCCTCTCCTATTTTCTTCAGCTTCCTGAATAATTTGCAGACAAGATTCCCAAATATTCCAATGGATCTTAAAAGTAGGGATGAAAATGCTTGCCACAGATCTCTGCACAAGGTATGTCTCATGGTGAAGCTGGTGGTAATGATGAGAGAAAAAGACAGAACTATGAGCTAAATTTTGAGCAGGACTTATGAATCCTCAAGTGGCAAAGAGAAATCAGTGGATAGAAAATGAACTCAACTGAGTATCTGCCATTAAGCAAAATAGCAGCTCAGGGTCAAAGACTAGATTTCAGTATCAAGCCAAAAGAAATGTCATTATTCCCACACCTATTTCTAAGTTGTCAATTGTACTCCTATAAAATCATGTGCTTGCTAATATATTATCCAAATTTCTTGAAGGCTGAGACAAGGCCTGGTTTGGCTTACTATTAGGACACCATCCTCATTAGACAGTACATTCTGCATCAGTGCTCAAGAAAGGAACAAACGACCCATCTTATCCTTAAACAAAGGACATATGTATCTAGGCATCATCTTCACATTGGGTAAATCCTCCTATAAGAGAGACATTTGGGGATTCGAAGAGGATATGTGAAGCAGGCCTTAGATAGCCTCAAGTGGTACTAGGTTGGCAGTGGAAGAGAAGTTGAAATCTTATATCTAGCTTCCTCCTATCCCTTTGGTATTAAAGCGTCTTGAATAAAAGAGAGATTCCTAAGACATAGCAGCTAGGCGTAAGTAGAAGGGAAAATACAGACTCAAAATAGCCTTAACAAAATAATGTTTCTCTGGCTTTGTCCATACCCATTTTGCAGGTCATTTAGCCCTTCACAAAACTGTAGAGTACACGGTAATCATTATAAGCTATTAACTATTGTTATCATATATTCATCTCTCCATCACTAGGTTCATTCCAAAAACATACAGCAAGATAACATTAAAAACAACAGCAACAACCAAAATATACAAAAAGAAGTCAAAGCCAATGCTGAGGATAAGGAAAGGAACATAAACCAAAACCAAACAAAGCATTTGTACACAAAGTGCATAATACTGTAAATAGACTACAATAGTGACACTGAACTTTCTTACACAAGCATTTGAACTTTGCAGATATATTCTAATCTTCCTGGAAAATCCAAGTTCCTTAGAACCATGAGCAAAAAGAGAATCCTTAGGGAAATAAGGATAGATCAGCATTTCTCTAGGTATACTGGTCAGATTTCCTCAGGCCAAAATCCATAGTGCATTGCTGGTTTAAAAACTGTTACCTGAGATTTCAATTCCTGCAGAATGTTCCTTAAGTAAATTTTCATGTATATTTTATCCTGCCACAACTTCCTTCCTTCCTTCCTTCCTTCCTTCCTTCCTTCCTTCCTTCCTTCCTTC
>NW_023270377.1:65699434-65739931 GCF_011800145.1 Mirounga leonina
TTCCTTCCTTCCTTCCTTCCTTCCTTCCTTCCTTCCTTCCTTCCTTCTTTCCTTCCTTCTTCTCTTTTTCTTTCTTATTTAATCCTGATGTTCACTGAAGACATTCTTTCAAAGGCTGGTCTTCGGCTCTACTGGCATTGATCAGTAAATAAGAGACCCCTAATTTGTTTACATTAAAAAATAATAACAGTGAGAAAGGCACTATACCCAGCGATGGAAAGTAATAAAAGATGAAATATAAAATAGCTGCACTTTACACTTCCATTTAAAAAGTTGGTGGCAGAATCTCATGAGCCATCTGGAACTCAGGAGACTAAGAGACTGCACATTTTTTTATCTAATAAAGACAGGCATGCACAGGTGTGCTGATAGTTATGCTTTCAGGGTTGGAGAATAAAGCATGCTCCCTGGAGTACTGTTGTGGTTTTCTTTTCCACTTTTTAAAAAATGATATTATATTGAATATAGTAGCTCATAAAAGTGTCAGACTGATAGTTTTGGAGTTCCAAATTTCTTCCCACAAACAAGAGCAACACAGGCAGGCATATCACAAATTTGCTAAAACATTTTTAGTAATGGGACTTATTGGGGCATTATAGGAACTTATAAGCATGCCAAAATTTTTACATGAATCAGATTGAACATCTGAAGGCTATGGTAGGAGACTAATGAATAAATTCATAAGAAGTGCAGGTAGCTTTGCATGTCAACTCAATTCTTGCTACAAGAAACTTCATTTTTAATTAGGTGCAAAGATTATATCAAAGGGCCATTTGTGGCAGAAGGCTACTTACCAGAAGATAATGGGATCTCCAGTAGATTGTGTTCCTAGGAAATAGGTCCAGCATTAGCTGGCCACAGCAGCAGCCCCTATCTTAGAAGAACTTACACTCAGGGGTGGACTTTAACTTCTAAAAGCCACTGAAAAAACTGTATGGCTCTTAGTTCAGATAGATAATTAAGGCTTTTCCACAATTTACAAACTGCTTTGCTAGCACAGCTAGCATTAAGTTGGGGGGGGCATGGAGACTACAAAAGTCCTATTTTAATAGGTTAAGATTCGATGAAGATGCTTGATCAAATGAAGCATTTTGTCAATTCTAGAGGTAGTGGAAAGGTGGAGCAACTTTTTATGCTCTCTTGAGAACTAAGATAACAAGGCACGATAAGAGTGGAGAAAGGAGACTTGGTTAACACCCTTTGATGTGGGATGGGTCACCAAGAAGATGTACTCTAGCAGTGATGGAGAATCAGAGTAGGTAAGTCTTTAGGGGACCTAAAGCTTAGCTTTGACTCATACCCAGATGAGGTAACTCCATAATGCTAGTTCCTTCAGGAAACAGGCAGAAGCAAATATAATCCTTTCTAAAGGAAGCTACTAGTTGGTTAAGTGTCTGCCTTTGGCTCAGGTCATGATCCCGGGGTCCTGGGATGGAGTCCCGCATCTGGCTCCCTACTCAGCAGGGAGCCTGCTTCTCCCTCTCCACCACCCCCACCCCCAGCCTCCTGTTCACTCTCTCTTTCTCTCAAGTAAATAAATAAAATCTTTTAAAAATTTTTTTAAAAATGAAGGAAGCTACTAGCATCATCCTAGGCCTACAATTATTTCTAAAAGTTATTTTGCAAATCAATGCCAGGTAAGCAATAAAAGTAAATAACCAGATGCACAAAGAGACAATAAGGCATGAATAAAATATAATAGAAATAGCACACAATAGAGAAACAGGGGCTTTAAATATGGGCATTATCAAACACATATTCCAAATAACGTCTATTATTTTCAAGGAGATAAGAAACAAGATTGAGAATCGCAACAGGTACTTAGAAACTAAAAATAGGATAAGCAAAATTATGTATGAATGGATGAGTTCATTAATATCTTGGACTCAGCTATCAGGAAAAAAATACCTAGAATAAAGCACGGGGAAATAAAAAAGTTGGTAATACGTAATAAAGGTTAAAAGACAAGGAGGGCACCATGATAAGGTCTAAGATATATATAATTAGAATCCCAGAAAGGGAGGAAAGAGAGAAAGAGGAAGAAGCACTATTTACAGAGAGAATGTCTGGAAACATTTCCAAATTGATAAAAAACATTATGTCACAAATTCAAGACCACTTACAAATTGCAAGAGAAATAAAAAGAAATCCTCACCTAAGTACATCACAGTGAAATTGCTAAAAACCCGGAAAAAAAGAAAATCTTAAGAGTAACGGGGAGAGTGGATAGAAGTCAAATTACTTTTAAAATAAATGACAATTCAACTGAGTCAGTTTCTCAATATAAATAATTAAGCTGGAGCAATAGAAGGATACATTCAAAGTGTTGTAAGAAAGTAGTGTCAACCAAGAATTCTACAGCCAACATGACACTCTTTAAATAGGAAATTGAGCAGAAAAGAACCTTAAACAAAATCCTATGCTTCTTCATAATAAAAACACTCAAAAAGTAGGAATGGAAGTTAACTTTTTCAATTGATAAAAGGCACTTATGACAACTGACAGCTAACATCGTACTTAAGGCTAAAAGGTTGAATATTTCTCACTTAAGATAATAAACAAGACATGGGGGCGCCTGGGTAGTTCAGATGGTTAAACATTTGCCTTCGGTTCAGGTCATGATTTCCAGGTCCTGGGATCGAGCCCCATATCGGGGCTCCCAGCTCAGCGGGGAGTCTGCTTCTCCCTCTCTCTCTGCTTCTCCCCCTGCTTGTGCTCTCTCTGTCTCTGTATCTCTCTCAAATAAATAAAAAAAAATCTTATAAAAAAAAGAAAAAAGATAATAAGACATGGATATTTGTTCTCACTACTTCTATTCAACATTATACTAGAGGGTCTAGTCGGGCAATTAGGTAAAAGAAAAAACAAAAGAAGGAGAAGAAGAGGAGGAGGAAGAAGAGAAGGGAGGGAGAGGAAGAGAAGGGAGGGGGAGGGGAAAGGGAGGGGCAGGGGCAGGAGAGAGAGAGAAGGAGGAGGAGGGAAGAAGAGGAAGAGGAATAAGAAGAAGAAAAGAAAAGAAAAGAAAAAAAAGACAAAATAAAAGCTATCCAGATTGGAAATGAGACTTAAGTTGTCTCTATCTGCAAATGACATGATCTTATATGTAGAAAATCCTAAGGAATCCACTAAGAACAACAACAAAAAACACCCCAAAACTATTAGAATAAATGAGTTTCATAAGGTTGCAGGATATAAGATCAATATACAAAAATTAATTTTTATAAACTAGGAATGAACAATCCAAAAATGAAATTAAGAAAATAATTCCATTTATATTAGCAACAAAAAGACAAAGTACTTAGTAATAAATTCAAGAAAAGTAGTATAACATTTATAATCTGAAAACTATAAAATGTGTTTGAAAGAAACCAAAGAAGGCCTAAATGAATGGAAAGATATCCCATGTTCATGGATTGAAAGACTTGATATTTTTAAGAGGACAATACTCTCCAAATTGAAGCACAGATTCAATGCAATCCCTATGAGAACCTCAGCTGGCTCCTTTGTAGAAACTGACAAGTGGTTTTAAAATTCAAAAGGAAATTCAAGGGACCCAGAATAGCTTAAAAAATCTTTAAAAAGAACAAGTCTGGAGGACTCACAATTCCTAATTTCAAAACTTACTACAAACCTATCATAATGAAAATAGTGTCGTAATGGCATAAGAAAAACATGTAGATCAACAGAATAAAACTGAAAGTCCAGAAATAAACCCTCATATTCATGGTCAATTAATTTTTGACAAGGATCTCAAGACAATCCAATGAAAAAAAAATTAGTGTTTTCAATAAATGATGCTGGAAACAACTGGATATACAAATGTAAAAGAATAAAGTTGGACTCCTTTCTCATATCATATATAAAAATGTATCATAGACTTACATATAAAAGCAAGAACTCTATAACTCTTAGAAGAAAATATGAGTATACCTTTGTGACCTTGGTCCTCTTAGATATGACACCAAAAGCATATGTATCAAAAGAAAAAAAATAAGCTGAACTTTATTAAAATTAAAAACTTTGTGATTCAAAGATATCATCAAAAAAGTAAAAAGACATCCACAATGGAAGAAAATATTTGCAAATCATAAATATAACACTTTTATGTAAAGAATTTTTATAAGTCAATAATAAAAAGACAAATAATTCAATTAAAAAGTGGGGAAAGGATCTGACATATCTCCAAAGAAGATATACAAATGGTCAATAAGCACATGAAGGATTGTTCAACATTATTAGCCCTCTGGGAAATGCAAATTCAAAACCATAATAAGGTATTACATGGCACCCACTGGAATGACTATACTGAAAAGACAGATAATAACAAGTGTTAATCAGAATGGGGAAAAACTGGAACTCTTATACATTGCTGATATGAAAGCAAAATGGTACAGGCACTTTGGGAAATATTCTGGCAGTTCTTTGAGTGATTAAACATGGAGTTTTCATATGGCTCTGCAGTTACAAGGAGAAATGAAAAACTTGTATACAAACGTTCATTGTGGCACTAATCACAATAGACAAAAAGTGAAAAAAATCCAAATATGAATCAACTGATTAATGAATAAACAAAATGTATATACATGCGATAGAACATTATTTCTCAATAAAAAAGGAATGGAGTACTGATACATGCCACATGCATGAATCTTGAAAACGTATGCTAAGTGAATGAAACCAGTCATAAAAGACCACATTTTGTATGATTCCTTTTATATGAAATGTTCAGAATAAGAAAATCTATAGAGACAGAAAGTAGATTAGTGATTACCTGGGTTGCATGGGTAAAATGCAGAGTGACTGCTAATGGGTATGGCTTCTTTCTGGGGTGATAAAAGCATACTAAAATTGATTGTAATGTTGGCTGCACAAATCTGCATATATATTAAAAGCCATTGAATTGTACTTTGAAGTGGTGAATTGTATGGTATGTGAAATATCCCAATATAGTTGCTATATATAGAAAAGTAAAGGTAAAATAAAAACATTTTCAGACAAACAAAACAGATAATTAATCATGAGGAGACTCATCAGTAGAAGAAATTGCAGATTAAAGTTTGATAATTTCAGAAAGAATGAAAACCGACAATAAGGTAAATATATGAATAAAAACAAATGAGTACTGACTGTGTCAAATGATGTTAATGATACATTATGAAGACACAATACACATGAACATAGGCAGAGATTCATATATAAAACAGTGGCATAAAAGTTGAGAGGAGGGTAAATAGAGATAAAGTATTCTAAGATCCTTGCATTGCCTGGAAAGTTGGCGAAATTAAATAAATATACTTTGGTTAATCAAGGATATATGTTGTAATCTCTGATATAATCACTGAAAGAATAGTAAAAATGTACATTACTTCCAACTTAATAAAGCAGGAAAGAGATGGTATACTCAAGCTGGGTAATTTGAAGAGAGTTTAATAAAGGAGGTCTTTATAAAGATGTGAACAAGTTTAAACAAAACAAAATACAAACAAACAGAGATAGTACAGAACTCCATTGTGTCAAGAACTGTGAAGGGTATAAGATTTTACTTGACTGACTTGCAAGCTGAAAAGGTATTCTACTGTAGTTTCAAGGACCCTGGCAGAAGACACAAGATTCTGGGTCAGAGACAAGGGACAGTTTGTCATTCACAGCAATAGCAGTAGCCAGAGTTTCAGCATTTGTTCATTGTCCCAGCCTGAAATTTCCATATAGTCCTGTGAAGAGGGTCAGGTAACACCTACAAAAGCAGTGGACTGCATACAGGAGAGCAACTGTGCAACTTGGCAGATAGGTGAGAAAGAAAATAATTATCCCAACTTCATATTCTTCCCACTGTTCATTGTCCTGCTGGTGCCTTCCAGTGAACAAAACCAACCAGAAGTCAAAGAGCAAGGAAGCACTTTTATGTCATCCATAATACTGACCTTCCTGCAGCCCAAACCTGGTGGAAAAGGATGGAAAGTGGATCTGGTGGGACAAATGGATAAACAGAGGGGAGAAGATGAATTAAAATGCAATAGTCCAAAAGAAGATAAGTAAAAAGGGTTAAAGGAACACAGAAATAGATAAGGAGACAGCACTCATTGGGATAGAGATTTAACCCAAAATGTTTAAATGTTTCAATTAAGAGTAGTGATCATGTGATTGGATAAAAACCAAAGGAGCAAAAAGCCCTAATCATATGCTACTTACAAAAGACACTTCTAAAATATGAAGTTAAAAAAAAATTGACACCAAGTGTGGAGAAAAGATGTACCATAAAACATCAACTGAACTGTATTAACATAAGACAGAGACTTGAAAACAGAAAAGTTACTAGAGGTGAAGGAGGGCATCTCAAAATATTAATTTCTTTGATTTACCATGAAGACCTAATCATACTAAATTTGTAAAATAACATAATAAAACTAACCTCTAAAAATACAGCCTTAAAACAGCAACCATAGAACATACAGGGTAAAAATAAATTTAAAACTCACAGAGTGGGAGACTGTAGTATAACATCTTTCAGAAAATGATAGAACAAACAAAAAATCAGTACAAAAACATAGAATTGAAACAACATGGTCGACATGTTTGAGCTGACATATTATATATATAACAGTCAATCCAAGGACTGCAAAAAACTCCTTCTTTTCAAGCACGCATATAATATTATGAATATTGGCCATATGCTGGGCCATAAAGTAAACTTCAACAAATTTCAAAGGACTGAAATCATATAGAGTATATTCTGTGACAACAAGGTTATTAAGCTATATATTAGACAAAGAACAAAATAAAAAGATAGCCAGAGAGGAGCAAGATGGCGGAGATGTAGGAGACCTAAATTTCATCTGGCCCCAGGAATTTAGCTAGATAGTTACCAAACCATTCAGAACACCTACAAACTCAACAGAAGATCGAAGAAAAGAATAGCAGCCATTCTATGAACAGAAAAGCAACCACTTTTGGGAAGGTAGGACATGCGGAGAAATGAATCCAAGGCGATTCTCGGGAAGATAGATGGTGCGGGGAGGGAGCCTCCGTCAGCCATCTACTGGCAAGTGATAGAGCAGTGGAGCACAAAATCGGAACCTTTAGAAGTCTTCTCTGCGGAGGGACGTCACTCTAGTGTCTAAGACAGTGTGGTCTCAGGACCCTCGGGGTCACAGAAAGACTGGGAGTGCCTGAGTGTGGCAGAGCTCCCAGGTATCGGAGTGGGGAAGCCGGCTGCGAGAACTACAGACCGATATCCCTGATGAACATGGATGCAAAAATTCTCACCAAAATACTAGCCAATAGGATCCAACAGTACATTAAAAGGATTATTCACCACGACCAAGTGGAATTTATTCCTGGGCTGCAAGGTTGGTTCAACATCTGCAAATCAATCAATGTGATACAATACATTAATAAAAGCAAGAACAAGAACCATATGATCCTCTCAATAGATGCAGAAAAGGCATTTGACAAAGTACAGCATCCTTTCTTGATTAAAACTCTTCACAGTGTAGGGATAGAGGGTACATACCTCAATATCATAAAAGCCATCTACAAAAAACCCACAGGGAATATCATTCTCAATGGGAAAAACTGAGAGGTTTTCCCCTAAGGTCAGAAACACAGAAGGGATGTCCACTATGACCACTGCTATTCAACATAGTACTAGAAGTCCTAGCCTCAGCATTCAGACAACAAAAAGAAATAAAAGGCTATCGAATTGGCAAAGAAGTGAAACTCTCACTTTTTGCAGATATGATACTTTATGTGGAAAACCTAAAGGACTCCATCCCAAAACTGCTAGAACTCATACAGGAATTCAGTGAAGTGGCAGGATATAAAATCAATGCACAGAATTCAGTTGCATTTCTATACACCAACAAGACAGAAGAAAGAGAAATGAAGGAGTCGATCCCATTTACAACTGTACCCCAAACCATAGATACCTAGGAATAAATCTAACCAAAGAGGCAAAGAATCTGTACTCAGAAAACTATAGAATACTCATGAAAGAAATTGAGGAAGACACAAAGAAATGGAAAAACATTCCATGCTCATGGATTGGAAGAACAAATATTGTGAAAATGTCTAGGCTACCTAGGGCAATCTACACATTTAATGCAATCCCTACCAAAATACCATCCACTTTTTTCAAAGAAATGGAACAAAAAATCCTAAAATTTGTATGGAACCAGAAAAGACCCTAAATAGCCAGAGGAATGTTGAAAAAGAAAAACAAAGCTGGTGGCATCACAGTTCCGGACTTCAAGCTCTATTACAAAGCTGTCATCATCAAGACAGTATGGTACTGGCACAAAAACAGACACATAGATCAATGGAACAGAATAGAGAGCCCAGAAATGGACCCTCAACTCTATGGTCAATTCATCTTCAACAAAGCAGGAAAGAATGTCCAATGGAAAAAAGACAGTCTCTTCAACAAATGGTGTTGGGAAAATTGGACAGCTACATGCAGAAGAATGAAACTGGACCATTTCCTTACACCACACACAAAAATAGACTCAAAATGGATGAAAGACCTAAATGTGAGACAGGAATCCATCAAAATCCTAAAGGAGAACACAGGCAGCAACCTCTTCGACCTCAGCCACAGCAACTTCTTCCTAGAAACATCGCCAAAGACAAGGGAAGCAAGGGCAAAATGAACTATTGGGAATTCATCAAGATAAAAAGCTTTTGCACAGCAAAGGAAATAGTCAACAAAACCAAAAGACAACCGACAGAATGGGAGAAGATATTTGCAAGTGACATAACAGATAAAGGGCTAGTATCCAAAATCTATAAAGAACTTATTAAACTCAACACCCAAAGAACAAAGAATCCAGTCAAGAAATGGGCAGAAGACATGAACAGACATTTTTCCAAAGAAGACATCCAAATGGCCAACAGACATATGAGAAAGTGCTCAACATCCCTCGGCATCAGGGAAATCCAAATCAAAACCTCAATGAGATACCACCTCACACCAGTCAGAATGGCTAAAATTAACAAGTCAGGAAACGACAGATGTTGGCGAGGCTGCAGAGAAAGGGGAACCCTCCTACACTGTTGGTGGGAATGCAAGCTGGTGCAGCCACTCTGGAAAACAGTATGGAGGTTCCTCAAAAAGTTGAAAATAGAGCTACCCTATGACCTAGCAATTGCACTACTGGGTATTTACCCCAAAGATGCAAATGTAGTGTACCTGCACTCCAATGTTTATAGCAGCAATGTCTACAATAGCCAAACTGTGGAAAGAGCCCAGATGTCCATCAACAGATGAATGGATAAAGAAGATGTGGTATATATATAAAATGGAATATTATGCAGCCATTAAAGAAATGAAATCTTGCCATTTGCAACGACGTGGATAGAACTAGACAGTATTATGCTAAGCGAAATAAGTCAATCAGAGAAAGACAAGTATCGTATGATCTCACTGATATGAGGAATTTGAGAAACAAGACAGAGTATCATAGGGGAAGGGAGGGAAAAATGAAACAAGATGAAACCAGAGAGGGAGACAAACCATAAGAGACTCTTAATCTCAGGAAACAAACTGAGAGTTGCTGGAGTGGAGGGGTTGGGAGGGATGGGGTGGCTGGTGATGGATACTGGGGAGGGTATGTGCCATGGTGAGCATTGTGAATTGTGTAAGACTGATGAATCAGTCCTACAGACCTGTAGTCCTGAAACATATAATACATTATATGTTAATAAAAAAAAAAAAGACAGCTAGAAAAATTTCTACCACAATGGAAATATAAACATTTTGAAATGAATAATAATGCAAATACAACTGATTAAATCTTCAGGGATACAGCTATGGTCATACTTAGAAGGAAATATATGTCTGGAAATGTTAATATTAAAAAAATATGAAAAGCTAAATATCAATGAGCTATACACATCAATGTCAAAAATTTAGGGGACAAAAAAGAACAGCAAATAAAAACAAAGAAAGTAGAAAGAGGAAAATAGGAAAGATAGAGATAAACACCTGAATTGTTTATATTGCTTATTTTTATTCTACATTGTTTATTATAGAACACAAACAAACAATAAGATCATTCCTGAAAAGCTTTCGAATTGATAAATTCTGGTAAATATAATCAAGAAAAAAAAGAGAAGGCACAAATATTCAATGTTAGGAATAAGGAATAGGGCAAAACAATAAATCCTTTATGTATTAAAAAATTAAAAGGAAAATACGAATAGTTTTCTGATAAAATATTTGAAAATTTAGGTGAACAAGATAGATTCCTAGAAAATACTACTTGTCAAAATCAACACGAGAAGTAATAAGAATTCAGAATAGCCCTATAACTATTAAAGATATTAAGTCATTTATTAAACATTTTCCCACAAAGGAAACCACAGGGTCACATGTTAATTATTCAAGTAAATTATATCAATAATTAAGAAACAAATAACACCACTGTTATATATACTCTTTGAGGAAAGAAAAACAAAAACCACTTCCTATCTCTGAGGCCATCATAACCCTATACCAACACCTCATAAGAATATTATGAGAGGGGGATGCCTGGGTGGCTCAGTCGGTTAAACATCTGACTTCAGCTCAGGTCATGACCTCGTGGTCCTGGGATTGAGCCCCAAGTCGCCTCCACACTTAGTGGGTAGTCTGCTTGTCCCTCTCTCTCTGCCCCTCCCCCTGCTTGAGTTCGCTCTCTCTTTCTCAAATAAATAAATAAAATCTTAAAAAAAATATGAGAAAAGAAAACTACAGACAAATCTGACTCATGAACATAGTTGCAAAAACTGTAAACAATATCAGCAAACATCAAAAATATATAAGCAAGAATGAGTAAGGTTTATACTGTGAGTTTAGTTTACCATTTAAAAAACATAATTCATTAGTTTAATAGAACCAATGAGGAAAACCATCAACTCAGTAGATACAGAAAAGTTGTTTAATAATATTCAGTATCCACTCCACAACAAATCATAGAAAATCAATTTTATTTTATTTTTTTTAAATGTTGAAGATTTTTTTTTTTTTAATTTATTTGCGAGAGAGAGAATGAGAGACAGAGAGCACGAGAGGGAGGAGGGTCAGAGGGAGAAGCAGACTCCCTGCTGAGCAGGGAGCCCGATGCGGGACTCGATCCAGGGACTCCGGGATCATGACCTGAGCCGAAGGCAGTCGCTTAACCGACTGAGCCACCCAGGCGCCCGAAAATCAATTTTAAAAAGGGTATCTAAAGTAGTGAAAATATCATCTATCTAAGAACATGTCTAACAATACGTGCAAAATATCTGTGCAGAAAACCATAAAACATCATTGTAACAAATTAAAGATATAACCAAATGGAAAGATATAGCAATTTCATGGATTGGGAACATTATTTTTTTAAAATATTATTTCTTTCTAAACTGATTTATAGACTAATTGCAATCTAATCAAAATCCCAACAGCTCTTTAAAATTTGTGAAGCTAATTCTAAAATTAATAAATTGAAGAAAAAAAGAAATGCCTTGCTTTACTGAATATTGAGAGTTTTTATAAATCGTAATAATTGAGGCAATGCGATTTTGTTATAAATATTGATAAATAAACCAATGGAGTAGAAGATAGGGCCCAGAAAAGTCCATGGATAGGTGCATAATTAAATTATGACAAAAGAGGCACTGAAAAGTTGTGAGGAAAGGAAAATCCTTTCAATGAATGAAGCTGTAAAAATTATCTATTTATACGGAAAAAAAAAAAAATCTCTACACCCTCACACCTTCACACTTTCGTACCCTAGGATAAAAATATCCGTCTTGTTGGCTCACAGATTTAAATGTGGAAGGCAAAACAATAAATTTCTGGAATATATATATAGAGAGAATTTCTAACAGGATATAAACAAATAATCATAAAAAATAAATTTGGCTATTTAATACTTAAGAACTTCTATTTATCAAAAGATACCATTAAGAGTTATAAGATGTCAGACACAGAATGAAGGAATATACCTACAAAACATAACTAACAAAGAGCTGGTAACTAGAATATACAAAGAACGTCTATAAAAGAATAAGAAAAAGACAACATAAAAATGGGCAGAGACTTGAATTGGTACTTACCAAAAGAGTGTCCAAATAGCAAATAATCACCTGAAAAAGCCCTCAACCTCATTATTCATCAAGAAAGGTCAAGTTCCACCCTGAGATACAGCTACATACTCAACCAGAATGTCTATTGTGAAAATTTGAATAACAGTCCAATCCTTAAGGATGTGAAGAACTGGGGAAGCTTATGCTGCTGGTTGTGAAATTGGTACAATTATTTTGAGAAATTGGCAGAATCTACTAAAGCTGAACATAAACATACCATGACTTCACAATGCTGCTCATATATACCATCCAGAAATGTATACACTTGTGTATCAAGAGATGTGTACAAAATGTTCACTGCAGCAGCATTAATAATAGTCAGAAGCTGGAAATTGTCCAGAAGCTTATCAGTAGTAGAATGGATAAACTGTGGTATTTACATACAATAGAAGAATGAAAGAGCTACAGCTATGTGAAAAAGAATATTGTAAATAATACCTTAAAGGAACCAAGTCTAGCACAAAAGGGTCATACTGTATGATTCCATTTATATAAAGGTCAAAACCAGACAACCTATTTTATTGTGTGTAGGGGTGGATACTTATGGTTAAACTATGAGTTGATTACCATAAAAATCTGGATTGGAGGGAGAGGCTTTTAGAGGACTGACTGCAATTCATGACCTAACATCAGTATTTGCCTTGTGATAGTCGTCATACAGTTTTGTCTATGAACTTCTTTTCTGTATGTATGTTATCTTTCCCAACATAAAGGGTTAAGAAATTTGATTTGATGAGTAAGGAAGGGAGAGAGTAAAGCAGGGAGGACACCTTTTCCTTGAAGGGTAGAAAGGCTAGGATCCCTAGGGAGAGACAGGAAAAGGAGGTGCAAAGGGGCAGACAATGCTCAAAGTGGGGGAGGGGCCAAGAGACAAACCACTTCCTTTGCAATTTTACAGGTTCAAGTCAAAAAGGACAACAGCCACTCAGGGGAGGATCTGGTCTTTGGTACCAAGATACCTGCCTGCCTTGGTGTTTCAGAAATCTTGGTACCAACATATCTGCCTCATTATTTCAGAAATCTTTGTCAGTTATGGGAAAGAAAATCTCCCTTTATAACTTCCTTTTTGATGAAAAAATGCCTCTGTATTCTCTTAGACTGTACTAGGTCTGCTAGTATCCTGCTTTTATATTGCATAGTTCTTTATTTAGAATCATTTTTTGTAAACCTTTTAGATAGAAAAACTAGCTCTTTTGTTGGCTTGCTTCAAAAATATGAATGAACTAATTCTAATAATTCTTGGTATAAAGCCTCAAGGTATCTAGATGTAAATTCATCCAACTATTTAGGTCCCATTCCTCAGAGGCTTGTTCTTTTTGCTTTTGCCCCTGCTGACTGTGGGTATTATAATTTTTACCATGGGGTTTAGAGAAGGAACATAAAGACTGCAAATGGATACTCCATGGATTTTCACTAAAAGAAAATGCCTGGAGAGGGGAGACACCATTGAGATCTCATTTCAACAAATGAATACTCTTTCTTTAGATTAAACATTTATACTGGGAAGTGGAGCAGGACACACTATTGGGAAATAGTCCTTCCAGTGATTCCGAAGATATAAACAGTTTTCACCTATCCTTTTCTCTGACAAAAAAGACAGCCTGCTCTGTGTGTGTGTGTGTATGTGTGTGTGTGTGTGAGAGAGAGAGATCGAGAGAGAGAGAGAGAGAGAGAGAGAGAATGTGTTGCTGGGAGCAGGGCAGGAACAAACTTTAACCACTGATTCACCCTCCTGTTAAAAGCTCAGAGTATTCCATTTTATTTTTATTTTTTTACCTTTTTTTAAAAAAAGATTTTATTTATTTATTTATGTAAGAGAGAGAGCGAGAGAGATAGGAGCAAGGGCAGAGGAAGAGGAAGAAGCAGACTCCCCTGCTGAGCAGGGAGCCCGATGTGGGCCTCGAACCCAGGGCCCTGGGATCATGACCTGAGCCGAAGGCAGACGCTTAACCGACTGAGACATCCAGCCACCCCCCCACCCCAGAGTATATCATTTTAGAGGAGAAATGGGTGCCTCCAAGAATTTTGGAAGAATATAGGGATGAAGAAGAAAGAAAGAAGAAGGAGGAGGAAGAAGAAGAAGAAGAGGAGGAGGAAGAAGGAAGAGGAGGAGTTGTTTCTTTATGTTTTTAGTTCAAGTTATCTGCAAATACATAACCTCTTTTTTATTTTGCTGGAATGGCCTCAATATAACTGTATGCTTTTACATGAAATCCTCTTAAAACCCGCATGTAGAATCCAGACCATATTCAGGGACCTGGATGTGAGGGCTTTGCCTGGCATACAGCATCAATACATGTTAACTTTCACCATGAGGAGTACTATTATTTTATCCGTCAGGAGAACTACCATTTTGTCCTTCCATGGCTATTGCATTGTAGAAAGTCTCCCAGAGACCACACCCACTGTGTCACCCAAACCGATACCGCTCTTTATTGGGTATTAGTTTTGACATCAGAAAAATGAAGAACTTAGATTCCATAAGCTCTTTGACCCAAAGATTTTCCTTCTGTGGAGGACTCCCCGTTTCCACACAAGCTGGGAGTTAGTGACCCCTGGTTGGTAGTGGTTGGTGCTGTGGTGTACGTGTGTGTGTATATATGAAGAAAGGGTTTTGCCCACCTCTTCAGGAGGTAGTGTTTGCCTTGCCCTGGGCAGGTGTTGTGGAGGTTAAGAAAACCTGGTGAAACAGATGCCAGGGACATGTGTTACCTAATTTGGTCAAAGAACAGAGTGTGTAAAACAGTGCACTGGGATGGGGGAACCTACAGGAAGAGCAGAAACAGAGCAGCACCCAGAATTTCAGAGTAGGATTGTTGCACCTCAGAGGGTGAGCATAATGTAATTACGGTAATCCACCCTTATCTGCACAAATATGTTTCAAGACCCCCCCCAGTGGATACCTACCATGGATAATACCAGACTGAACCACCTATACTGGTTATGTATATAATATATCTTATATACATATATTATATACTATATATACCATGTTTTATGCTCTATATACATATGTATGATAAATTTTAATCTATAAATTAGGCATAGTAAGAGATTAACAATCATATTAATAATTAAATAGAACAATTATAACAATATACTCTAATAAAGGTCATATAAATGGGGTCTCTCTCAAAATATCTTACTGAATTGTACTCACCCTTCTTCTAATGATGTGAGATGATAAAATGCCTACCTGATGAGATGAAGTGAGAGGAATGAGGTGTGCATTGAGAGGAAGCTACTGACCTTCTGACTGTATCTTAAAAGGAAGGTCATCTATTCCAGAAGGAGGTTGACCACAGCTAACTGAAATGGAGGAAAGCGAAATCACAGAAGGAGGCACTACTGTACTATTTCAAATAGTCTGGGTTTTTAAGACCGGATCTTCTGAATTGGAAGCTTAACTGCACTGATTGCTAGGGCTATGTTGGGCAAGCTATTGAGGCCCATTTTCCTTATCTGTGAAATGGGATAAACATTTAATTTGCGAGGCTGTTGCGAGGGTGGAATAGGACAAGGCGAGTGTGGATTCATTACACGAGGGCTGCTCTTATTAAAAGAAAATTAATATTTTTTTCTTATTCCCAAGACACCTTCAGGATTATTCACGCCTTACTAAGAATTCTGAAACATCTCAGTAGTTTCCTATGCTGCATGGATTGTACTCCCTGCTCCCTCATCCACCCCTTGCTCCCCCCGCCCCGTCTAAGGCTGTCGGAGTGGAAGGAAGAAGAGGCACGTGGGGGAAGGACTGGGGCAAACCTAGCCCCATGGCCCCTGGCCTCCGGGCACGGTGGGGCCTGTCATGGCGGCCCAGCTACAGCTTAGGTGATCTCAGAGCCAGAAGAAAGGAAGGGTCTGGGGGTCAGCGCCTCCCAGACCCCAGCCCCGCCTGCGCTCCGCTAGGCAAGCCCTGCGGGAGCGCGGCTCACATGGGTCCCCGCCTCCGGCGGCGCGGGCCCGCCCTGACCCTGGACTCAGCCTCGCGCTCGGGTGCCCACCTGGGGAGGTGGCGGCCCGGACCTCGCGCGCGGGCCGCCGAGGGCCGAGTCCCGGCGACGCGGGACCCCCGCCAGCGCCCCGGCGCGTCCCGGGCCGGGTGCGGGGCCAGCCCGGCGCGCGGCGCCCTCCCCGCCCCCTCCGCGCCTCGCCCCGCCGCCCGCGGCCCCCCCCCACCGGCCGCTCCTCCCCTCTCCCCACCCTCCTCCTCCGCCCCCTCCCCTCCCCCGCCGCCTCGCCGACTGCTCGGCCGCGCGTCTGAGCCGCCCGGGCCCGGAGCGCGGGCGGCGAGGCCACCGCACCTGCAGCGCGCTCGGGCTGCCAAGCAGGCGCTTCGCCTCCCGCCGCCGGGCCTCCCTCTCCCCCCGCGCCGGGTCTCCCGTGACACCCGAGACCCCCCGGCCGACGACAATGACCACTTCCCTGCAAGATGGGCAGAGCGCCGCGGGTAGGGCGGCTGCCCAGGACTCGCCGCTGGCCGCCCAGGTGTGCGGCGCTGCCCAGGGGAGGGGCGACGCCCGCGACCTGGAGCCTGCCCCCTGGTTGCACGCGCGGGCGCTCCTGCCCCCTCCGGACGGGACCCGCGGCTGTGCTGCAGACAGGTAGGCAGCCCTCGGAGGGCGCGGGGGAGTGTCCTGGGTTGGCAGCCGGCGAGGGGCTGAGGAGGCGGTCCTAGGGGGTGAGCCATGTGCCCAGAGCTGGGCCAAGTTTGTGAAAGTCTCTGAAGACAATTCCCTTTGAGCTGGCTCCTACCGGCTCAGCAGGACATTGCGATCTCGCCGCGCCTTATAAATAGCATCACCGTTTCCTTGAGAGCTCCTGGTCGCTCTCACCTCTGCCCATCCGTGTGAACTAGGAGGCCAGGCTGATCACCCCCTTTTCCTCTCTTCGTGGCCCTGTACCAAAAAAAAAAAAAAAACAACCCCCCCCAAACCAAACCAAACCAGACCAAAACAAAAAAACCTAATCCTTTTTATTTTATAAATTTAAAAAATCATCGCATAAATGAGTTCACCTCCCACATAGAGTCTTACAGCGACCCTGGAGAGGCAAAGCACGGATTGACATTTGAGCAGTCTTGCTGTTCAGCAGGAAGAATAGAGGCTTTAAAAGGTTTCCCAAGCTCCATAGCATTCAGCACTAAGTGCCTTTAGAGTTCACAATTTTGCACGTACTTTAGGAAAGAAAAAGACTGCAACAATACAAAAATCTGTAGTCCTTTATATTCATACATTGAAATGGTACTTTTTTTTCCTCCAGATTTTCAAAGTGCTTCAACTTCACTGAAGTTAAAATTACTCTGCAGTGGACTAGAGTACATTTATACTAGCAAGTTCTATTCACTTACCTCTTCAAAAACACTGCCTTGCGGTTTAGTATCTATAAGCACTTGAAAAATCAACAGACTGTGTGTGGGCAACATTGTGAATGAAATTTGAAGTGAGATGAACCACAGCTATAATTAATAAACCATCACTTCCAAAAGTGATTAGTAAAATAGCATAGGGATGAATTCACTAAATGTTTGTAGACTTTGTCGATTTAATGGATCCATAGAAATGTCTAACTTCTCAGGATGGTTTTTGCATCAATAATTATATAGTCTGTATTTCAGGTTAGGAAAATTATCGAAAATGCTGGAAATGGGGTTTCTATACCTAGTGATTTTTTTAAAGGTCCCCCCAAAAAAGATAGGAATACTATAGAAAATTGGTTTATATCAATTAACAAATTTTATTTTGGCCCACAGAAAGTACATCACAGACTTTTGCTGTATACTTTATATAATATTAGTGTTGTCACAGAGTGGTACATGTTGGCCCTTAACTTCTTAATCCTGTCAGCAATTATATTTTACATTCTGCTTTATGTAAATTACCTCCTATGTTCTCTTGGTGTAGGAGAAAAAAGAAAGATCTTGATGTTCTGGAAATGCCATCTATTCCAAACCCTTTTCCTGAGCTATGCTGTTCTCCATTTACATCTGTGTTGTCAGCAGGCCTGTTTCCCAAAGCAAATTCAAGGAAAAAGCAGGTATGCATTTTAAAATTTTCTAATTCAAAAATCTTAGAGGAGTTCTAAATCCATATAGTTTTTTAAGATATTCAGTAATTTATAATATTAACAAAGGAGTGGTATGGCCTATTTTAAATGACTATTAGCTGACAAAGTTTTTGGCATCATTTTCCTTTGAGACCTCAAGTTTTCACAGCTATAAAATGGGAATATTAAAATTTACCTACCAGGCTTTTGGGATGGGTTAAAACAGAGAATATATGTAAAGTACAGAGTCTGGGAGCTATTATTATTTACAGGGTAGGCGGTAGAGTTATATGTGACAATAGATTATCAATGTTAGTCAGAAATTGGAGGAGGGTATGGGGTGAGAAAGGGATTGGCTGATTTCTTTAATACCTTCTTTAATGTTCCACATTTTCAACCCAAGCCAACCTCACTTACTAAAGGAAAATGGTATAGTGATTCTGTGGCAAAAGGTAATGGGAGTTGAGAACTCAACATGACTTCTTCACCAGTGAATTCCTCAGTTTGGAGGCTTCTGGCTACAGTAGATGACTTCTTGGTGATGATTAGAAGATGGACTTTACTTTTATGATTTTGCTTTCTTTCTCAGTTTCTAGTTTGAGACTGACTTAGGCAAATTAGATTTCAAGGGCCCAGCAATTATGGGGAGATCCATCATGATTATACATTTTGAAAAAAAAATTAGTGTATCCTAGAGTAATCCTATCTCTTCTTAATATATTCCCTCCCAATTCTGAATCAGCAAAACAAAGAGAGGCTTCACTAGGCAAAATGTACCTTGCTCTTGCAAGGATAGAAGCAATAAATTTAAACAGTCAGATACTTGCAGTGAGGAGAGGGGTAATGAGTGGAGAGAAGACATTTGATCATTTCCCCACATCTATTGTTGTCTTTCCTTTTTTCTGTACTTTTACTACCTATGATGGGTTCAATAATGTATGTTTACGGTTTTGGGAATGAAGGAAATACCCTAGGGAATGGATGGGTTCTTGATAACATAAAGCAATAATATAGACAGGAGGGCAGCATTCCATGGACTGTTGGGTTTTGATAGAAGTCTGGTATAACAAGGCATATATATATATATATGTATATATATATACACATATATATATATTTTTTTTTTTTTTGAGGGGGGCGGTTTGAAGTTTAATTGGTGCATGTGCTTTTTGGAAAAGGACTGGAGAAAGTGGGAGTAAATATTCCCGGAGCAGAGGTATGTTCTCAATTAGAGACTTTGATGGGGGAGGCAAGTCCTTAAGTGGGCGGGACTGTGACTTTGGATGAGGAGATGAACAAGGAGGAGATTCTTGAGAGCTTTATTATCAGGATGAGTTTTAAAGTCAGAGCCCAAGCGAAAAACAGCCCTGCTGAAATGTCTGGGCCTTTTAAGAGCTTGGCTTTTGGGTCAGGATATAAGATGAAAATATGGGTGATAGATTTGATTGTGTGTCATGATGGTAGAAAAATTGATGATTGCCCTTGGGATCCAGAATGGGAAAAGGAAATGTCTGATGATGATGTAATAGTCAGCTGGGGAATTTAATAGATTATTTCCCTATTTATGGAGGGCCTGCTGTGTTCCTTGCACCATCCTAGGTTCTGGGGCACTGAGCTAAGCAAAAAATGCCATACAAAGGGTGCTTACCATGATGGGGTTTTGATTTGGAGTTGGGTTATGACTTAGGAGATGAACAGTGGAAGGGGAGGAGAGGAGGAGAGGCCTGGGCTTATTCTCACTTTAATTTCTGGAATGAACACTGGGAGAATGCCTGTGTCTAAGAGATGTCAATGGGGCAAGGTTCATTTTGAATAGAGACAAAGTATGTTAATAGAGGGAGGAAAAAAAGAGAGGGTGGGTGTGGGTGTCAGGGTGTGCCCTAAGGGTGTGTAGTCATCATCCTGGAGTAAGACATCTTGTCTTGGGGAATGATAGCATTTCTTCGGATCTGGTTTAGCAAATTGGCAAAGTGGGAAAAGGGTGCTATGTTACTCTTGACTCCGGCTGGTTTCCTGCTCTGGCCTTGTGTCCTATTTCCACAGTGACCTTCTCAGAGAGCACTACACCCACACAGACAGCAGTGCTGTTTCATGAGCAGGGAGTTCTGGCCCGCCTCCTGGAGGCCAGTCCCAGAGGGGTGTTCTCACCCAGGAAGGGCCCTTTGCCCGAGGGTTGGGATCTCTATGAAGAGGTGATGTCCCAAAGTTGGGGAAGAGGAAGGTTCCTTTTTACACTCTTTCATGTTTCCCACCTCCACTTTGCATTTCGAACAGATCCTTTGTTTTTATTCCTTTCTAGATGCTCAGTTCTTTGGACTGAATGATGCTTTGGGAACAGCTGACTCTTTGTCAGTAATTTCCCAAGCTCAGTATCTTTGTGACACAGATGACCCTTTTACTAGATGGTATTTCTGGCCCGATTATCTCTGACCTTCACTTGAGATGATGTACATGACTGGATGTGATAGGTTTCTATTGACTATTATTTATGGTTGACACATTACAGGGGCTGATGTCTCTTTTCTTTATATTCTCTCTTTCATTTGTTTTGTTTAGCCATTCCAGTCATTTTAACAATTCTTTCCTCCCTGTAGAAAAAGTGAAAAATTGTGCCTGTTATTTACGAATAATTGACCAGAAAGTTTGAAAGAATCCAGACTAGACATGTTAAATTTCATGTGGCCTTTCAAAACCACAGTCAAAAATCATTTTATAGGCCATAAATTTTTTTTTTTTTTTTTTTTTTTTTACAATTTGAGACACCTACATAATGCATGAGTGGTAAAGCGCACTGAAGCCACAAATAGGATATGCTTTATCTCTGAAAATAAAAATGTCTCAAAGTATATAATACTTACTGTAGGCTTCCAGTGTTTTTCTTTTAAAATAAGAGCTAGAATGAGATAGAATATGGATTCTTTATTTTCTCTCCTTCTTGTTATAGTACTGGCCAGATATATTTCCCAGACATATTTCCTTGTGTTTACCAATAAAGCAGATTTAAAGTAGATTCCTTTATATACGTGGTCCAGAAAAATTACTTGCAATTTAAACTTTATATTAAAAGTGACTTACTTATGAATTTAGATCTCTCTCTCTCTCTTTTTTTTATTTCTGATTGAAATTTACCAGGAAATCATCCCTTAGCACTTACTGTCTGAAGAAAGGGAAAGAATAAGAGATCCTTAGCCCTTGCAGAAGAATCAGTTCTAGTCTTGTTTGTCTACTCTCAGGTAATTTTTGTGCTGGGACTCAGCTTGTGCGGTAGGTGTGGTTAATTGCTTCCCTGGCCTTTGTAGTGCAACTTATTCAAAATAAAGTATCTGATGATTTTAAAGATAAAAAGATACCCATGAAAAACTGTGTTGTGGAATGTTTCAGCTGGAAGAGAACTTTGAGGTCATCTAGTTGAATCCTCTTTTGCAGATTAGTAAACTGAGGCTAAGAAATTCTATGTGGCTGACGGTGGCATAGCGAGGACCAGGAATTTGCATTTCTTGAGGCTTTAAAGAGTATTTTTAAGGAAGGTCCAATTTCCTCAGAAGTCAAAAACTGTTAAGAGTAGCACAAGGAATAAACATACCAGAGCAGGGTGACGGTACCATTAGTTAATACTCATTTAAGGACCTAGATTCTTCTTTTTTTTCTTTCCTTCTTCAACTCTAACTATCTGTGTTTTTATCCTTTAGCTTTCTTCTCCACCTTCTCCCTAAAATTGATTTGAAAAGTTTACCAAATAATTGGCTTATTACCAAATAGGATTTACTAGTTATTACTGATAACCAGCTTTTGCATGTAGTTTACAGTCCACAGAAGAAACCAAAAAGTGGTCTCTTATCCACGTTTTATGATTTTTTTTTTAAAGATTTTATTTATTTATATGACACAGAGAGAGACAGCAAGAGAGGGAACACAAGCAGGGGGAGTGGGAAGAGAAGCAGGTTTCCTGCTGAGCAGGGAGCCCGACGCGGGGCTCGATCCCAGGACCCTGGGATCATGACCTGAGCCGAAGGCAGTTGCTTAACCAACTGAGCCACCCAGGCGCCCTAGCACATTTTATAATTTTTTGGAAAGTGCAAAAACCAGAAATGATTTGCCTGTACTCTTACAATTTAAATAAAGGAAGCTCAAAAAGAGTATCATGTCTGAATGTGCTTTGCCCCTTACCACATTGTTTCTGATCTATTCAGTATTGAATTAAGCCTTTTTGTACATCTCAGAAAAACAAAAAATATCTTTCAAATAATTAAGAAATTACTTTTCCATATGTTCTGCCTTTGACTTCTTTTTTCTCTCACATATCAGGAACTATCAAAAGACAAATTCATCTCTCCCCAAGTTAATGGACCTCTGATGTCATTCCTTTGTGTTGCTAGTAATTAACCCAATTTGCATAGTCCTGTAGGAATCTTGCATGGCTGCTACATTAACCAAACTCTCGTATACTCATTTCTCCAATATTCACAGAAGTAGAAAGCAATAAATTATAGTCTCATATTCCCATTTTCCAGATTCAGTAATTAGCAAGATTTTGCTTCATTTACTTCATCTATTCCTTTTTGAAATTTTTATTGTCTTTGTTGAAGTATTTTAAAATAAATCCTGAACATCCTCAATTTGCATCCCTGCCTAGTTTTGTATGCATCTCTGAAAAATATATTTTCTCCTATAACCAGAATGCCGGTATTGTCTAACAAAAATAACAATAATTCCTTGGTATCATAATCAAATTGTTTCAGTTGGAATGATACATAAAATCCTCAGATTATAAACTGGTTATATTTCAAAAGTCCTTAAATTAGCTCTTTGAAAATTTAAATTCATTTTCAGACGGAAACAGCATCATAGGTTGCATTTCAGCTCCCCCAGGCCGTTTTACAAAATCCCCTTTAATGTGAAATGAAATGCAAATATCTTATATGTGCAGAAAAAAATAAATAGAAACAATACTTGCTCCTATTAGGGTTTCAAACAAATATGTCTTTCCAACAGCAATTTGCTACTTCTGAATGTTGGCACTTGATGAATATCATTTTTCTTGGGAGGAATTTGAAAGTACACAGATTTTTGTAGCAATATTGAAGCAGGCTTTAGAGGAGTACTTCTTAAAGGGTAGTCACTGGACCACCTTTCCAAGATGCTTGTTAAAAATGTTGATACTCAGGCCTCTTGCAAAACCCACTGAACAGCAATGTCCTGGTGAAGGGCATAGGGATTAGACTTATTTTTTTCTCTTTGACTTCTGTGGAAAATCAGGGGTATTCATATTCCCTGTCACTTTTAGACTCTGGGGCAATCTGACCTTTCAAAATTATGGACAATATCATTTAGTTAAGAAAAGGTAGGAATATTACAAATGGACTTTAGTTGGTATTTTATCCAGATTGATTGTTTGGAGGAAACAGAGCCTCACATGAACTAGCCTGAAAGGTTATGTTATAGTATCCGAAGGCCAAAAGTTCTCTGATCTCATGAGAGATTGGAATCAGGGAGTAGAAAGTCAGCCAAGATCAAGGCAGCCACTTTCTCTGTTCTTCCACAAGCACAGCACATAATCTCTGCTTCTCCTTCTATGTCCATTTCATTCTCACATTTGTCTTGTCTTGCTTGTCCTGATCGCATCTCAGTGCACCTGGCCCCTGATGGCTGCCCCACTGGAATAAATCTTTCCTTCTATTTGTGGTTCAGCATTTGGTAAGTGACTGGAGTCTACATCTGGAGAGAGCTTTTAGCTCAGTGTGTCCAGTTCTTATTCAGTCAGCTGTAGCCAAAGGGGCACAAGGGCCTGGACCACTGCTCAGTCGAGTTTGTGAGAACAAATTCTATGAGCAGGAAGTCCAGCTTCAGTGGGTATGGCGTAAGAAGGTGGGGAAGAAACAATGGGCGACTCGTGCCCCAGGAAAAAAAGATCTCAAACAAACAACAGTGGACACAAAATCAAAGCCTTATTATATGCCTATGATATATGGTGACCTACCAGTTAGTTTGGCTGACTGGCCCAGACAGTTACAGTGTCTACTTCCTTTGCTTCAGTTCACTTAATTCAACTGAAGCATATTTACTTGACGGTGGTTTCAGTTAATGCCACTCTTTAATGATAGTTATCTTTCTTGGCCATTGTCTTGAGCTTGCATCTTAGTGATGTCCCTTAGCCTCTGATGACAGGATTTACCAACTCAGGATTCTCCCTACTTCATGCTAGTTACTTTCATTTGTAACAGAAGACAGCTGTCTCTTCCTATTTTAAAACTTAAATCTCCCAGCAGATCTGCTTGTCAAGGTTTTATTTCCAGTTTGAAGGTTGCCTCTAATTCTTGGTTAATTTGCAGGGTACATTTGCAATCCAACCTTTATCTGCAATATGGGTTTTATTTTTCACTTCTCCTGAAAGCTCAGCTTCTGGTTTGTTTTTCCCTAGGGGCATATATTATGTTCTTTCAACAGAAGGAAAATCGGAGCCATTCATGGTTCAATATAAATGTGGATCTTAATTAATATAAAAAAGCTTTCTGCAGTCTTGTGGATGTTGCTTTTAAATGTGTCAGCTTATATAGAATAGTAAGAAATTCCACTGTGTAAGAATACACTGATGTGGGATGTGAGGGCGATCTGGCTGCGACATCTGTCACCCCATTGATCGCCAGGTTGCTTCGGCTGATCTGGCTGGCTAGGCGGGTGTCCCCTTCCTCCCTCACCACTCTGTGTGCGTCCCTCCCAACAAGCTCTCAAGAATACAATGATGTGTATTTGAGCGGGGATAGGCAGACTTGGGCATTGTCCTTTTGGAACTCTAGATAAGGAATAGCTCAATGGAGAACCTAGGAAATGACCACAAGTCTTTGCCAAGGCAAGGGAGCAAAAGAGAGCCTTTCAGAATCAATTTAGGAGAGATATGGGAAAGCCGATATAGGGAGAGCATCCTTTACTTCTTGTCCTTCCTTTTGGTTCCACTCATTTAGCATTTTTCATAGCCACAGAGAAAATAAACACAAGTAGGAGGAATAATATTCTTTTTTTAAGGTTTTATTTTTAAGTAACCTCTACACCTAATGTGGGGCTCGAACTCTTGACCCCAAGATCAAGAGTCTCATGCTCTACCAACTGAGCCAGCCAGGTGCCCCGGGAGGGTTAATATTCTTAACTACTTCACCAATTCCAAAAGATCATTTATAAGTGGACTGTTTATTCACATACCTTTGTCCATGGATGTAATGTTACATGTGGTGGTTAGGTTGTTAGGGAATCAGTAAGAGTTTTTAAATCTGTAATAGTTCCAAAGAATGGTACATTTACAACATCCTGGGCACCATGTTTAATATTGTTTCTATGGAAAGATATGAGTCAGTATGATGCGATTAAAAATATTGGACTGGGAATCTGCAAACCTAGTTTTTAATAATATCCTGCTACTGCTGAGTGATGTGATAGGAGCCTTTTGCCCATACTTTCTAGGCCCTGAGAGTGCTACAATTTTATTCGATTCTTAGAGTGAGTGATTCTGGTGGCTTTTGAAGTACTAATGAATCCATGTAGTAGATACAGGACTTTAGGAGGCTTGTTTGGTCCCACTGGCCCCAGAAGTTTCCTCTTAGCCTCTGTTCCGATCCTCCCACATGGTCACCACACCTCCTGTGATGAAGGGCACATTAGGGTGTCATGGGACAAGGAGCACAGGAGCCAGCTTTATGGAGATGTTAGGGGCAGGAGGGGCTAGTTAAACTAGAAATTGCACGTCAAAGTCAAGGTCCAAAGAGTAGAGAGTCAGAAAAGGTGTCATATCTGAGAGGGGCCAGGTTAGGTGGTAAATTCTATTTAAGCTTAGAAATAAGGATGTGACATTAGATTTGAAACATTTGAGGCTGGTGTAGGTCCAGTGCACTTGGCTTAAAGGGTTGAGGTGGTCATAACCTCTAAGTCCTTCTCCAAATTCCTCTTGCTCCACCCAAATAATCCATTTGGTTGCTCAGGCCAAAATCCAAGGAGACCTCTTTCTGGTCTTTTGTCAAGTACTGCCACACCTTTCATGACAATATTCTTGAATCCATAAATGTCTTTCCATCTTCACTGTTACACCATCCCAACTTCAGCCACTGCCTTCTCAAATACGAGGGGCGTAAATGGCCTTCTTCTGCGTTAGCCTATTTTGGTCCATTCTCCATATGCTTGTTAGAAGTGAACTCTTAGAAATGTAGATCACATCATGTCACTGCCTGGTTGAAAACTTTTTGATAGATTAACATGAAGTTCAACTTTGTACCTTGGCCTACAGGATTCTGCATGATTTGGCTTTCTGTCTACCTATAAATCTCTTCTGCATTCTACCTTTTGTTGATTATATTCCAGCCACAGTGGAGCGACAGTCCTACCAGTTTGTGAACTTGGCATCTTTTATTCTACCTCAGAGCCTTTGGCTTGACTGTTTTCTCTGCTTGGAACCTCTTTTCCTTGCTCTTTACATAACTGACTCCTCTTTATTCTTTAGGTAGGTCTCAGTGTAAGATGACTTATCAAGTAGGCCTTTTGACTAGACTACCTAAAGTATCCCTCACCCTTCCACACTTATTTTTTTATCTTATTTTCCCCCACTCCATCACCTTTTCCAGTGCATTTCCTTGGCTGTTCTTAACATAATATGAATTGTTGCATTTATCTATTTGGTCTAGTTATTTATTGTTTTTCCCTCCAAATGGAGTATCTTGTGTTCCTTGTTCTTGGGTTCTTTCATGGAAAGAATTTTTTTTTTTTTTTTTTTATTTATTTGAGAGAGAGAATGAGATAGAGAGAGCATGAGGGGGGGAGGGTCAGAGGGAGAAGCAGACTCCCTGCTGAGCAGGGAGCCCGATGCGGGACTCGATCCCGGGACTCCAGGATCATGACCTGAGCCGAAGGCAGTCGCTTAACCGACTGAGCCACCCAGGCGCCCAGTTTTCTTCTTCTTTTTGTTTTTTTTTAAAGATTTTATTTATTTATTTGAGAGAGAGAGAATGAGAGAGAGCACATGAGAGGGGGGAGGGCCAGAGGGAGAAGCAGACTCCCTGCCGAGCAGGGAGCCCGATGCGGGACTCGATCCCGGGACTCCAGGATCATGACCTGAGCCGAAGGTAGTCGCTTAACCAACTGAGCCACCCAGGGCGCCCCCATGGAAAGAATTAATAAGTGGATTATTGAAGATAAATAGTACAAATAAATTTTAACAAATTGCATTTTGACATACTTATTCTAATCATCAATTATCTTCTTCATCACATTTAAAAAATATTTTTAATTCTATTAACGGTTTTTATTAACAAAAATAAAATTACATGCTAGGATCCTGGGTCAATAGGATTTTTAACAGTATATATCTTTTGCTTTTATTACACACATAGGACATTTTGGTCATGTCTCCTTAACAGCAATTCATTCATGGCATAAAAAGACAGGAACCCCTTCTGATTTGTGGTGCTTTGATTAATCATTAAAGGAAGCTCTCCCTGTGTGTGACACCCTGGAGGTTTACACGCCCCAGGGGAATGCACCAGGTGAGAATGTTATTGCGAACACAGAAGGGCTCTCAGAAAGGTAAGTTTTAGGAAAAAGTACATGTGGAACATGAGGGTCTGAAAACTGATTCTCTTAAACCTGTGAGTTTGCACATCCCTTGGAAAGTCTTATATATTCAAGGGGTATATGTCTCTGCATTTCTACACTATGAGTGCTGGCCCAAGTCATTCACCAATGATATTAATAGTTAACAATTAAAACATTTGCTAACACCTACTACCCCTTGCTCTGAGAGACTTGTATTATGAGCCCAACTGATATTTCCACTTAATTTTTTCTAACGTGGGGATTTTTAAAATACACAGTAAGTTGGAAGTAAGTATAGCAGTCCACCAAACACTTTTTACTTATAATCTCATTAAATAAGAATAATGTACAAAATCAGAAAAATATCCATTAATTTTGTTACACATGACCTCATGATGAGGAACGAGAATTTTGGTTAGTGTTGAAATGTTCTGAATTCAGATATATGATTGTGTGATGGGATTGATAATGGTTTTCACTTTTTATTTTTTCAGTTTTTATTTATTTATTTATTTATTTATTTAAAGATTTTATTTATTTATTTGAGAGAGAAACAGCATGAGAGGGGAGAGGGTCAGAGGGATTATTTTTTCAGTTTTTAATTATTGACTTTAATTTCTCTCTCTCCTGACTCTTGTCAGAGAATCCATAACCTTTGAGGGAAAGTTTCCTAAGAACAAAGTAAATAGCGCATCAGCGTGAAACACTGAAGTGGTATTTTGTCACGTATTTAAATGTATTTTCTGCTAATTTCAATACTTGGGGTAAACCAGTAACTGAAAGAAAATGTGCCTGGGAACACCTGATGTGCTATAGGTTAGTGCTGCAGGTGAGGTTCCCTGGGAACCTGGCTTGCAGCACAAGTTGGCCTGCAGGGAGTTTACTGGGGAGAGCTCTTGAAAACTGCCCCTTGGGCGCACCTGGGTGGCTCAGTCAGTTAGGCATCTGTCTTTTTTTTTTTTTTTTTATTCTTATGTTAATCCCCATACATTACATCATGAGTTTTAGATGAAGTGTTCCATGATTCATTGTTTGTGCATAACACCCAGTGCTCCATGCAGAACGTGCCCTCCTCAATACCCACCACCAGGCTAACCCATCCTCCCACCCCCCTCCCCTCTAGAACCCTGTTTGTTCTTCAGAGTCCATCGTCTCTCATGGTTCGTCTACCCCTCCGATTTCCCCCGCTTCATTCTTCCCCTCCCGCTACCTTCTTCTTCTTCTTTTTTTTTTTCTTAACATATATTGCATTATTCGTTTCAGAGGTACAGATCTGAGATTCAACAGTCTTGCACAATTCACAGCGCTTACCAGAGCACATACCCTCCCCAGTGTCTATCACCCCGTCACCCCATCCCTCCCACCCCACCCCCACTCCAACAACACTCAGTTTGTTTCCTGCGATTAAGAATTCCTCATATCAGTGAGATCATATGATACATGTCTTTCTCTGTTTGACTTATTTCACTCAACATAAAACCCTCCAGTTCCATCCACGTTGTTGGAAATGGCAAGATCTCATTCCTTTTGATGGCTGCATAATATTCCATTGTATATATATACCACATCTTCTTTATCCATTCATCTGTCGATGGACATCTTGGCTCTTTCCACAGTTTGGCTATTGTGGACATTGCTGCTATAAACATCGGGGTGCACGTACCCCTTCGGATCCCTACTTTTGTATCTTTGGGGTAAATACCCAGTAGAGTTAAGCATCTGTCTTTGGCTCAGGTCATGATTCCAAGATCCTGGGATCGAGTCCCACTTCGGGCTCCCTGCTCAGTGGGGAGCCTGCTTCTCCCTCTTCCTCTGCCTCTGCTTGTGCTCTCTCTCTCTCAAATAAATAAATAAAATCTTAAAAAAAAAAAAAGAAAGAAAGAAAGAAAAGAAAACTGCCCAGTGGAATGGACAGAGGGAGAAGCTGGGCCTCAGTGCAGTCACCGCAGAGGCCTTTGCCGATCCCATAGGAGCTCTGGAGCTGGGTGGGCCTTACAGAATTGTGCAAAATTGGGGCAGAGGGGCTGGGCTCCCCAGGAAGGGCTTGACCGTGGCAGCTCTCTTCAGCTGAGTGCAATGGCAAGAAGGGAGGACTTAGCTCGGAGGGCTTGGTGGCTGGTGCTAGCAAGTGGGAGGAGGAGGACTGTAGCCCTGAAGCGGGTAGGCCTGGACAAGGTGCCACAGGATCTACAATAGTTAGTAATTCTGATTCTTCTCAATGTGACAGAAATCCTTTCTGAGGCGACAAGATTTTTTTTTTTTAAGATTTTATTTATTTATTTGACAGAGAGAGACACAGCGAGAGAGGGAGCACAAGCAGGGGGAGTGGGAGTGGGAAAAGGAGAAGCAGGCTTCCCGCCGAGCAGGGAGACCAATGCGGGACTCCATCCTAGGACCCCGGGATCATGACCTGAGCCGAAGGCAGATGCTTAACCGACTGAGCCACCCAGGCACCCTAGGCTACAAGATTTTTGAAGATGAATTGGATAAACTCAAGGATCTATCTTGTACATGATTTCTTTTAGATTTTGTGTTTGTTATTCAATATTGTGCTTAAAACCTATTTTGTAAAATCATACCAAATTGTATGAGTGTGTGTTCTAATAGGCCAATCAATTCCCATCCCATTTAATCATAAAATACTTTAATATTTTCCTCTTTCTTTTAATAACAAATATATTGGCTATTAGACTAATTTTTTTTAGCATATATACATCATTTGCTTTCATTAAAAACATGAGAAATTTTTATCTTGATGCATACTGCAATTAATGGAGCTATTTCTAATTTTATACTTGGTTTTTATTTTGTTACATCCAAAGGCTGAAAATCAAGGTATGAAAGACTTACACAATTACAAAAGGAATTCCATGTCATTCTGGCCACTTCATCATATGCCTCAGAGCTCTTAGTTCTGTATTATTTTAATTTTGACTGTTTTCAGCTATTTCTCTTATAAGAGATAATCTGTAATTAATTTTCAGTGTTTTTAATATATTTTTTCTCAGAATGCATATCTTTATTTGAATTGAAAAGTAAAGTTGGATCTTATCTGGTAGAATATAAGTCTAATTTGGCTGACTGATTTGAGAGTGAGGACTAACTTTTCTAATTATATGGTTGACATTTTCCTTAGATTGAATAAACTAAATTTATAGCTCTAAAGTTTTGATGAAAATGTATTTAAAGCACATTATAAGACAATGGCATTTTATTTAAAAAATTGGGAAGAAGTCATGCAAAAGCCTCACTTTTATGTTGGTTTGGCCAAGGTGTGATAAAATTAATGCTTTACCCCCCCAATTTTTCTGAGTGTATCAGTTTGAACAAACTGTATTTGAGAGAGTAATATATCATTAATGGTAAAGCCTCATTGATAAACCATCCAGAAATTGAGGAAGTGAATGAATCTGATTGGCAACAAATCTTTTTCAACTCAGATGGTGTTTCCAGTTCATTGTTTTCAGTTACATTATAAGAGGCCCTAATTGATTTATTGGATGATGATGGATCACTAAAAATGAATTTTACCTGAGATGGAATTTGAAGATCGACATTGCTTTCTACCACCTCTGCACTCTCTTTTCTCACCTACCCAGCTTAATTTTTCTCTATGGTACATATCATCTGGCATATTATATGTTCACACATGTATGTGTTTATTCTCTGTCTTTTCCCACTAGAACATAAGCCCTGTAAGGGCAGGAACTTTGTTTTATATACTACTCAATCTCCAGCAGATTGAACAATGCCTGGCATTTAATAGGCCCTCAGTAAATTTTGCTGAATCAAAAAATAAATTAATGAATTAATGAGTGGGGGAGGAGCAGAGGAAGTGGTTATTATTAAGTGAAAGAATGAGGGAATATTTGGGAATGTACTAATAATTTAATATAAAGGATAAAGAGTTTGCAAGAACACTTAGAAAAGTGAACTTTAGTTTAGTTATGGGGAGGGGTCCGGTATTGTTTGATGTTAAAGAGATCCGAGTCAGGATAAACGTTTGAGTATTGATTTACCACTATTAGCACATTCTAAATTTGGATTACCCTTACTCAGAATAAGTTCTGTTCTTTGTCTCTTTGGTCCCCTTGTGGGCGTTTTCAGTCTTACCAGCCTGTGTGTGCCAGTTAAAAAAAAAACATATACTTTATGGGGCTGAGTCCAATAAAAGCTTTTCAGTCAACCCACATTCATAGTGGAAGATTACTTTCATTCTTGGGAAGGGTGACATATGCGTGTGAAGCCCAATATTCGGATGAAAGGAGTACTTTGGTATTATTTAACTGTGTACTGGCAAGACTTGAGCCAGTATCTAGTTTCTCTTTATTTTGCATTATATTACAGTACTGTTACTGTGCTGTGCCAGGGAAATTAAGATCAGCTGGAACACTCTGTAGGTCATTGGCTTGGAATCTCAGGGCACTGGGAACTTGATGTTTTGTTTCAATGACCTCATTTAGGCTGAACCTGTCTTTGTCCCAAAGGCATAAGAGCCTCTTTACAAAACCATGTCTGCACCTTGGGAAATATATGGGAAAGTTTTGGAGAAAAGTGACTAAATACTTGAAGGCATTGGGTCAACCTCCATGTGCAGAGTACTTGATAAATGATGACTCGTTAGTTAAGGAAGATGAAGAGGGCGTATAATTCAAGTCCCTTGAACAAAGTTGTAGCCATCAGATTCCATGATGTCTGAAACATACTTTGAAGGTTATTTTTAAGAAAAATGAAAGGAAGAAGTGTTTACAGGTCATGTAGCAGTTCATGGGACTTCGGTTCTGGCAGATGCTTTCGACAGAGATTGCCAGAGGATGTTACTCTTGTGGAATGAAGCACCTCCTCCATATTTCTCAAAGTGGGAGTATATGATGCGTGTATGCATATAGGGTGTGTGAGGATTGTGGGAGGGCCATATGGGAAGTCACATGATAAACATGGAACACCTTTCTGGAACAATCATTTTAATTGAAAATAGGGGGAAATATTTTTATATTAAAATAAACACTCCTGTTTTTATGAGAAGACTGCACAATTTCCATGGATTTTTAAGAACAAATTTAATATCTTAGTGTCATTGCCTACCCGGAGATGGAAAGGGCTGTGTAAGTTACTTTCTTCTGCATTTTCATTAGTTCTGGTGGAAAAATTTGAGAAACACTAGTGTTGTTTTCAGTTTTGTGGGAAGTGGCTTTTTGTAATCCTTGGAGGATTGGTTATCAACTCTCTTTTCCTTCCCCGCTTTTCTCTAACCAAAGTTCTTTCTCTCTAAAGCTTCTCTGATTTTATTGATTCCTATATCATTTAATATTGAGGCTATTGGGTTGTTAACCATTTGAAGTGTTTTTTTCCATTCTGCTTTCCTGCAGCTTGGCAGGAAGTGGCTCTCATCAAAGTCTCTGAAGACCATCTTGTTCTGAAGACCTACTTCTGTGCTTATTTTGATACCTCAGCAGTTTGGGACATTTTTAACTATTTTTCCTTCTTGAAACACTTTCTTGACTTCTTTCTCTTATAGGCCTCTGTTGTAGGATCTCAGTGTTGGTTTCCTTAGGGTTTTATCCTAGAATTTCTTGTTTTCATCTAAGTTTCCTTTTATTGCTCGGGTGATCTCATCATCTACTCCCATGGCCTCAACAGCAATATATGTAGAAGTCTAGACTGGTTATCCTGGGCTGCCTGCTAGATATCTTCACTTACACAATCCACTGACATCTCAAACTCTGCATATTCCAAACTGAATTAATACTTTTCCTCTTCAACTTGTTCCTTCTGTGTCTCCTTTCCTTGGGAGTGGCATACTCTACCCATACTAGAAATCAAAAGTCTTAGTTCTTAATTTCCTCACTATTCCCCTCTCTCTTCATCTGATTGGTTATAGAGTCCTCTTGGAAAAACAAGTCTTGACTTTACCCACTCTGCATTAGGTGTCCTGCTTGGAGATAATCTACCAGGTCAGTTTTGTTACATTATCAGTCTGTTTACTTATCAGTGTTCTGCTCTCCAGGAAGCTCTCTAGAGAAAGCAAGAGCCAAGTCTGCCTTGGACATCAATGCATTTCCAGACATTAGCGTTGTGTCTGGCGCATTATAGGTCCTCTCTAAATACTTACTGAATGAACAGATGGTCCAGATAGTGGCACTTTTACCCCAAGTACGATTCATTTCTAAAATATCTGATAGGTGACCATACAGATAGTCTCCTTGAGCATTTTCAATGATAATGAGTTTATTTTGCTTGTGATCAATAAAATCCCTATATAAATGCCTTCTTATGAACTGCAGGAAAGCCAAGGTTGTATGTAATTTGTTAGAATAAAATTTAATTGCTTAATTTTTTGTAGGATTTTACTTTTCCCTATTTAAATCTTAATTTTGATCTATCCCATCATGTCAGGATATTATTGAATTGTATTCTTCTATTACACTAATTGTCCCTCTTGGCTTTGTTTCATATGCACTTAGGAATAGATGACATATATGTCTTCATTCAAGAAAGAAAGACAAAGCTTGCCCTGTTAGCCTGCCCTCAAGGGTGATGCTGGGGGATTAGTCAACACTAAGTTTTCTCAACATGTTGCTAATCCATTCAACCACTATTTATTAAGTGTCTTCTTTGTACTAGTCATTGTGTTTACATTTGTCCCTTGAACAACATGGATTTGAACTATGTGGGTCCACTTATCCAAGGATTTTTTTTTTTTATCAAACTGTAAGCGTATTTTCTCTGACTTAAAATTTTCTTAATAATATTTTCTTTTCTCTAGCTTACTTTATTGTGATAATGCAGTACATAATACATATAACATCTAAAATATGTGTTCACCGACTATTAATGTTACAAGTAAATCTTCTGGTTAACAGTAGGCTACTAGTAATTAAATTTTTAGGGAGTCAAAAGTTATATGTGGATTTTCAATTGTTTGGGGGGTTAGTGTCCCTAATCCCTGCATCATTCAAGGGTCAATTGTATAATTATGTTATCATACTGGTCCTACTGTATCTTGTCTATCAGCAGCATTATGAGGCATTTCTCAGTTATTCTTTAGACATCAAGATATCTCCAGTTCTAGATATTCCTTTGACCTATCAATATAGAGGCTTACTTAAATAGCAGTAACTTAGTGATTAGTACAATTATCAGTAATGTTTATTTAGTTCTTACAATGCACCAGGTGCTGTACTAAGAAGATAATAAGTTTTATAATATCCCCTTTTCCCAATACATCAATGAGGTAGACACTATCATCATATCCATCTTAAAGTGGAGGACATTTAGGTTTAAGAAAAACTGTATTATTTGATCAAAATTACACAGCCGGGAAGTGACAGAGACAGGATCTAAACTGAGACTGCCCTATATCAGTAAGATTTACAGACTCCTATTAACCCTTTCTTCCTTCCTCCCTTCTTTCCTTTTTCCTTTCTTTTTTTTTTTTTTTTGACTTTCAAAAACATTTTGAAAACAAAAAAGGAATGTTTTTAATAGACCAGGCTCATACTATGAGTAGTATTAAAGGGTGTACTTCTAGAGGTGGACATTGCTAAGACATCACTCCTTTTTTTTTTTTTTTTAAGATTTTACTTATTTATTTGTCAGAGAGAGAGAGAATAACACAAGCAGGGGGAGCAGAAGGTAGTGGGAGAAGCAGACTCCCTGCTGAGCAGGGAGCCTGATGTGGGACTCCATCCCAGGACCCTGGGGTCATGACCTGAGCCAAAGGCAGACGCTTAGCCACCCAAGTGTCCCACTGAGACATTACTCTTATGTGGCATAACCAATGTGCCTGATGGAACAGAACCAGTTTTAGATTATTCCAAAGATTCCTTTCAGTCAACATTAGCTTGGACTTGATTAGCTTATTTCTAGATATATAAAATTATAGTAATCACACAAAATTTAAATATAAAATTGCTTTTTCCTTCTTTGAGAAAAACAATTCATCAAAACTAAGCAGATTGTATCGTGGACTGTGGAGGTCCGTGCAGTTGTAGAACAGTCTGACTTCTTTTCTGCTACACTGGTTTCTAAGGGCGCATATATCTTTCCTTTATATTAGCGATGATACAGTTTGCAAGGTACTTTCAAACATGTTATAATTTTTATCCTTTTAATGTATGGCATTGTCAGTATATGAGTTAGTTTTATTCAATTTTATAGATGGAAAGAGATAGGGTCAAAGATTAAGAGTTAAATCATACTGTATTGCATGACGGAGCCAGGACTTGAACCCAGATTTTCAGATTTCAGTTCTAGCCCTGAGTACCTAACACAAAATTGATAGGTAACATTCTGTTTAAAAACTGCATATAAAATACCTCCTTTGTATTTTCAATGATCAGAGATTTTATGCAGTGAAACATGGTCTGTGACAGTAGTAAAGAGTTGTCTTTTCAACTGCATGTGAAACCCAACTTTAATATATTCTGATCTTCCTTTACCTCTAGTTTTTTTTTTTTTTTTTTTTTTGTGGTATTGGTATAATGCTTTTAGGAAATATCAGAAATCCTTTTTATTATTGTTTCAGAAAACATCCGAAATCCTTATTATTATTATTATTTTTTTTTTTTTAAGATTTTATTGATTTATTTGACAGAGAGAGACACAGCGAGAGAGGGAACACAAGCAGGGGGAGTGGGAGAGGGAGAAGGAGAAGCAGGCTTCCCGCCGAATAGGGAGCCCGACGCGGGGCGCAATCCCAGGGCCCTGGGGTCATGACCTGAGCCGAAGGCAGACGCTTAACTGACTGAGCCACCCAGGCGCCCCTATTATTTTTTAATTTGTAGAATTTTGAATGATTTTTTTGAAACTACCTGGGAAACTGGATCATTCTCAAGTCAGGATATATTCTGACTGAAAGAGTTCAGCTGTACTCTGGGGTGTTAAATTAATTTTCATTGACAGACATTTGCCTGGGATTTAATTGAGATTTAAGTTAGTAAAAATCCTGCCTTGTGGCCTAGAGAACAATTGGACAAAGTAGATGAAGTAGAGAGGAAAGTATTTTCTCAATCTTTTTTCCCCTTTTACAGAACCCAGGTCACCTGCAGAGATAGGGAAGCAGATCTGTCCTGTCACTACACGGTCACCATTAATAAGTCAGACATGCATCATTAGAATAAATGCAAGGCTATAAATATCAGTGCAGAGATTACTGGTTTATAACATATGGGATTAAAAAAATGATTCAAGTATTTAAAGATTGAATTAAATTCCATTTAATAAAGAGTTAGCAATCTTTCACTTAGCAATATGATTACCCTTTAACCTTATAAAAGTCTTTTTATATACATCATGCGTTAGGGTGGAAGTTCTCAGACTTCAGCGGGCATGACACATACCTGAAGTATTTGATAAAAGTGCAGATTCCTGAGCCTCATCCCTGGGGAATCTGTTTCTATAGGTCAGTATTGGGTCTGGATTTAGCTTTTGCTTGAATTTTAATTTGAGTTACCTTTAAAAATAGAATATTTCTAACTTGAAAAGATATAAGCACCCTTATTTTTATTGTAGCATTATTTATAATAGCCGAGATATGGAAGTAACCTAAATGTCCATCAGTACATGAATAGATAAAGAAGATGTGGTTTATATATATAGTGGAATATTATACAGCCATGAAAGGAGGATGAGATCCTGCTATTTAGTGACAACATAGATAAACCTAGAAGGTATTATGCTAAGTGAAATAAGTCAGATTGCAAAAGACAAGTACCATACGATCTCACTCATATGCAGGATCTAAAAAAACCAAAATAAATGAATAAACAAACAAAAAGCAGGATCAGAACTATAAACACAGAACAAATGAATGATTGCCAGAGAGAAAGAGTGTGGCAGGCATAGCATAATGTATAAAGATGTTGAGTCACTATGTTATACACCTAAAACTAATGCAACATTGTATGTCAACTATACTCAAAAACAATTTTTTTTAAAAAAAGGTTTATTGTTTAATAAAGAATCTCTATGACAATGGGAACTGTCAGGGCTCTATGAGTGCAAAAGTGGTTGTTGAAGTAGACCACACTCGGGGGCGCTCTTGAAATACGTTTTTGTGGTTAGTTCCAAATACAGACAGCAGAGGGGGCATGCTTTAGATGAACCAAAGAACCTGTTTACCTGATTGTTTTAGTATGAAGTATTCTAGATTGCATTTTTAATTTATTTTCACTTAGACTATTAGAGAAGTATCATTTGTTGAAACAAATTATCTGGTTTTAGAAGGGACCATGTGATTGGAAGTTTTTATAAGTTAATTATTTGAAGAAAAATAATTATGTATTTAGATAATTCTGGTTTCTTTGCACATTTTCATATTATATGAACAATAGCTCTAACTAGTATCTCTCTCTCTTTTTAAAAGATTTTATTTATGTATTTGACAGAGAGAGAGAGAGAGCACAAATAGGCAGAGAGGCAGGCAGAGGGAGAGGGAGAAGCAGGCTTTCCACTGAGCAGGGAGCCCAATGCAGGGCTCAATCCCAGGACCCTGGGATCATGACCTGAGCTGAAGGCAGCTGCTCAACTGACTGAGCCACCAGGTGCCCCAACTAGCTAGTATCTATTATAGGTTGGGTTTTTATTTTTAGTTGTAAGAATTAGGAGTCTGATATGCTAAAGAGTTAGTTGATGGTAAAACTAGAATTGACAGATGTCTCCTACAGATTGTTTGTTGAATAAAGTTCTGTAATATTTTGCCTAAGAATTGAAGATATATGTCATTCAGTCCATATTATATCATTAAAAATTGGAAATGAGTCCCATATCCTAGAACGTTTTTCTCTTTCCTTCCAGACTTTGTGCATATATAGATACTTTGGTTTATAATTTGTTCTTTTTTATATGGCATTTTTCCATACTTGCTTTTTATCAATTAATGTTCTATTAGTAACAATGGAATAAATCAACTTGAATTAGGTTAAGCAGAAATGGAATGCCTCCTTTGCCATGATTTTTGTCAAATTGTGACTTTTTTTGAAGCAGAGACTGTTCTTTTTTCTCTTCAGTTTCTACTGTGAAACATTGGACAGAATAAGGAGTATCAGTGCTGGTATCAAGTCCTAGATACAGGCTGTGATGGATTAAAGATGGCTATAGATTCTTTGCTGTGCCTCACACTCCTCCCTTGTCCTTCAGAATCTTGGAAGGATCTGACTCTTTGACTTATAATATAATGGAGGTGACACTGTGACAGTTCCTGGTCCAAGGCTTTAATGGACTGACAGCTTCCATTTCCTGTTTCCTGGAATGCTATCTTTGGGAAACCTGAGCTTTCTTATGTGAGTCTTGTATGACTGTATTGAGACCACTGGAGAGGCCATGTGGAGTCTCTCTGATCAGTAGTCTCAGTTAAGCCCATCTCTTTAGCCATCCTTGCCAAGATGCTGGACATGAGAGTGAGGCAGTCTTGGATCCTCCAGACTAGCCCAGCCACCAGCTGAATACCTTGATACCATGTAGAACTGAAGAATTACTTAGCTAAGTCTGCCCTCCTGATCCACAAAAGCATGAGATACAATAAAAGAGTTGTTGTTTTAAGTCACCACGTTTTGGGGCAGTTTGTTATGCAGCAATAGGATAACCAGAACAAAGGCAGAGCACTCGAGAGAAGAATAGATGATGGCAACTGGAAGGAACCTTGGAGAATATCTCATTTAACCATCCCCCTTTGTAGGGAAAAACTGCATTCCAGAGAAAGGAAGTGACATTTTTTACTTCAAGGTCATCCAGACAGACAGTTATTGTCACAGTCAGTATTCTAATCTGTCTTTGTTGCTCTTGCCTCTGGAGGACTCTATAAGATCATTAATTTTGCACTTCAGAACTGGAAAGAAAGACCTATAGATACAGCCCTGAGATCATCTGAAGAACTACTACCATGACAGAAAGAATGTGTGCAATCTCAAAGAGGTCCAGACCCCAAAACAGTATTTGTTCCAGAAGTACTAAGCCTATTTTTTATTATTTAACTGCTATGATAAAAAGTTACATTCTAGTATAAGTGTATGTTTTACATAATATTCAAATATAGTAAATAATACTAGAAAAATAAGCATGCACACAAATAATGAATGCTCACTTTTATACAGGCAATCTCAACATTTATGCAATTTGTATTTCAAAAATTCATTGGTAATTTTGGAAATTTTGAATGCGTTTTTCCATAGGATCAATGATTTAAAAAAATTTAATATATAATGTGCCTAATGTTTAAATAATCACCTTATTTATCAGTTTTCTATGGGAAAATGCTTTCCAAATCCCAGGTTGGTGTCTCTGAACCCATCAGTCCAACCTCCCCCTTTATTTGTCTTTGGCAGAGGAACTGGGTTCTACTCTTTCTATGAGCAGTGGGAGTGAGCACTTACCTTGTTCTTAGCACCTGCTGGTGGCAGATGTCTCCTTATGATTAAGGATGAAGGAGAGAAGGTTCTGGGACCTCCATGCAGTTGGAGAGTGTGCTCTACTTGGTGATGAGGAGAAGAAAGAGAGTGTGGTTCAGGACTTACTGTTGGTTAAATTTCTTAGTTGAGATCAGCTCCTGCAGTTTTCCCTCCCCTTTCTTCCAAGTATCCTAGAGATTGGTATGTACTCGCTTTCATTTTCATCCTTCCCAATAGCTTCCTCCTTTCAAGGTATCAATTCTTAAACTTACTAGACAACAAAATGAAATCTTTCCATTTTTCTATATGTTCCTATTTCTAAAGATGAAACAGTGATTTTCTCTAATTTTCTTTCTTTCTTTCTTTCTTTCTTTCTTTCTTTCTTTCTTTCTTT
>NW_023270377.1:65739941-65740344 GCF_011800145.1 Mirounga leonina
TTTCTTTCTTTCTTTCTTTCTTTCTTTCTTTCTTTCTTTCTTTCTTTTTAGAGAGAGAGAGCATGCACGCACACGAGGTGGGGTGAGGGGGTGGAGGGCAGAGAGGGAGAGGGAGAGAGAGAATCCCAAACAGGCTCCACGCCCAGTGCAGAGCCCAACATGTGGCCTGATCCCATGACCCTAGACCATGACCCAAGCCAAAACCAAGAGTCTGGCGCTCAACTGACTGAGCCACCCAGGTGCCCCTCTTTAATTTTCTTTTATTTCATTTTCTTTTCTTTTCCTTTCTCTTCTCTTGTCATCTCTCTTTCCTTCTCTCCCCTCCCTTCCTCCCTCCCTCCCTTCCTCCCTCCCTCCCTTCCTTCCTTCCTTCCTTCCTTCCTTCCTTCCTTCCTTCCTTCCT